>NC_056732.1:443998089-444255481 GCF_019279795.1 Protopterus annectens | reverse complement strand
GAAGTATTGTCTGGTGTTTTTATTACTTATTATTAAATATTTTAAAACCTTTCAACTATGGCTGTTTTGTGTAGAGATAAATTAAGCTCTAGAGTACATTGCATATTTATAGTGATTACTGTACCAAGTCACTCTAACAAGCCGTGACTGTTTAGTTATTCTACCAATTGGATAATAATATTTCACAGTAATAATTGGACACCTTTTTAAGGACCTTTTAGTAGCTGATAAATATTAGTGGGTGGTGGCAAGTGGTACTACTGTATAGTCTGGTTAAAAGGGGCACAGCTGGAGAATCTGTGCAGGCCTTCCCCAGGAGTGTCTGTGTGGTTGTATAAACTCATCTCTAAGTGTGTCTGTATCAGCTACTTGGGCAGGGAGACAAAGCACTGGTTGGACAGAGAGGGTGCTGGAGGTTTTAGCTTGCCCAATAGGCTGAGATCTGAACCCTATAGCTCTGCCAGTGGGGAGTCGTATTGGGGACTTGGAGAGCAAGGAAGCAACCAACCCTGGACTGACTGTGACCTCTGTGAGCTCTTAAGGGAAATTGCACTTTACTGTGTATATTTGTTATCCTTTCCTCCTATTTGAGACGTCCCTCACTGGTGTTAGTAGTGAGGATTGAGGCTCCTTGATTGCTGGGCCAGAGCATGGGCGTCACACAATTTACTTAAGATTATACAGTTTAACTACACATATTCAGCCAACAACTTATAATAAAACACTTGTTTACTATCAAAAGCTTGAAAAGCATTCCATCGAGTCATGACTTACTTGACAAATAAACTTGAAATTACAAACATTAGAAAGGCACAAAGATGAAACCGGTAATGTTGATAAGTCCATTTTCGACACAGTCGACATTACCCACTGTACCCTACCAGCCAGATATGTCCAACTAACGTTTTGCAGGGGGGCAAACCCTCTTGCACCCCCCACACCCCCTGCTAATTATATATACAAACTCCAAGATCGCACTATAGCTACCCACTATAATGGGTACATTTCCCGATACCCACTGTAGTGCGATCTCCATGCAGAACATCAGCTTCACAACAGCGAATGCACACTAGCATTCACAGTTGTGGAGTCTACCTTTTTTGGTTCATTTTTATGCAGATTTGCAAACTGCACTTCGAACATGTGTATCTCGTCACAGTGATTGTAAACCTAAAACACTCCCTTATGTACAAAATACTGAAACAATAGAAGTATACATTTGGATCCAGTTTCCTTACAAAAGACTTACCTGAGATTCATAAAGTTTCTCTTTCCTGTTGGCTACCTCATTGCGAATCACTGTCCCAATATATTCAATCACCATTGTGTGTTTCTCTATGTCTCTAGCAGCAAAAAGTCCCAAACCCTGTAAAATAAGGTTAAATCGTAAACTACATTCACATTACCCTTGTTAGCATGCATCAGACATCTGTTTTGCATATATAGCAGTACTGTAATAAATTATAATGCATAACAACCAGCCAAATTGTAAGATACAGGAATGTAAAGATACAACTTTTTCTTAAACAGTTAATAAACACACAAATTATTCCATATGATTCCATACTATTACTGCTCCGCATAAATGTAAGGCAGTCTAAGTCAGCTAATAATGTTTTCAGGTCTACACAGTTCAAATTATCAGAATCAACCAGTTGTATTCCCTTACATTGTTTGTTGTCTTAAAAAGCTTGTTATTAGCATTACCTTACATACTCTGTATTCTTAAAAAAATGTTAGTGGCATTAATATGCAAAAGCACAGTCCAGCAGTACTTAAATGCATGTGGCATTTCTCTACATAGCAAAGCCATGGGTATTTAGTGCTGTACAGCAGTTTTTTTGTTTGTTTTTGGGGTTTTTTTTTGGTGGAGGGGTTAAGCTGGCATTACAGCAGATGTAGCAAAGCAGAAAGTAACTGCATTTGGTAAGATGGCATTATCATATTAAAATTCTATAGCATGCTATCAATCAATAAGTGTTTAAGCTTAAGCATGTAACTACTGTCACAAATAATAAACAGTCAAGCCTCTTAAATTACAGAGAGCTGACAGTAATAGTAATACACAATAAACGCTAAATATCCTCAAAGGTACAATCCAAGCAAAAAGTCAACAGAGTATTTACAAACAGAATCAGACGCAACAGCTGTACCTGACATTAACTAGTGACTGCAATTAACAGACACAAAACCAAAATCTAAGTCTGCAGTAATTTTAAGTTTAAGTACACTCAAGGAAAATGTTTGACAAGATAATGCCAAACAGATGTGCAAAATAATGCTTAAACAGAGTTGTATAATAAGTATAATGCTGTATTAAGCAGAGTCAAATTTCAACAGACAGTGCCGTACGTACATTTGGATTGAAAATGTAAAACAAAATGATGCCAATGACAACTACTCCTTAACCTGTTTTATCACCTGCATTCAATCTTGAAGCTGTAAAGCCTTAAAATAAATATTCAGTTCCAATGAGCACACCACATAGCTCTCCAATAGCCACTGAGTACTCCAGCCATCACACCCGTGACACCCGTCTGAAGACTGCATTCTCTGTAATTACAAGCTAGTGAACTCTTTCATCAAAAACTGTACAAATTATGCTATGAACAAAATAGTGACAGGGAAGAAGAGATGAGCTACTGGAAATGAACCACTGATAAGTGGGAATAATAAACAATGAATATGTAGTTTAAGAACACAATGCGCACAAAGTACATAAACACTGATCACTTTTCCCAGATCCCTGCAGTACATAGGCTTCCCAGATCCCTGCAGTATATAGGCTTCCCTTTCCCGATTCACTATCTCCATCAGTATGAGGCTGCTGTACAGCTCACATGAAAATCTACTTCATTAGGCAGTGACACTCGTGACCTTCCTGAACTAAAGCATCCAGATGTAAATCAGTAGACTGTACTACTCTCAACCAGTTCCATGTTTAAAAATCCACATGTAAAATACTAACATTTACCATCTCAACTAGTTTAATGCTAAAAAAATCTCTACTTTCCAAATTATAATTTCCTACACATTAATCATTAATTTTAAACTACATAAACATGTTGGGTTGGAGGTTGACATAATGGTTAAGGTGTTTACCTCTCAGACACAAAGCACAGTGCTTGATTCTCATCTCTGAAGGGAAATACGCTAGGCTTAAAATGGCCTGCAAGGGCAGCCAGTCTAGTACTTATCTATCAATTTATAAACATAGCAACCATTAGCAAGGCTCATACCCAAAACAGGAAAATTACATACTTACCAAATGCTAGATCTGTGTTGTCTTGTTCCGTACAGTTCAACAATCGGATCTGACCTTGACACTTTTCAAAAGCTTGCATCCATGGCTCCTCCTCCCCTACCTGTAATTCCCTTTGGTTCTCAGATTGAGTATGCCTGCTTGTAGTTATAAAATCTCTACTAGAAAAACAAAAAAACAAGACAACTTGACCAACCTATCTGACAAATAGGACCTAAACAAAAACAGGGGAAAACAAGGTTGTCCAAAAGACAAAGCTCCTTGGTCAGGTCCAACCGTTTAACTAGGAATTTTACAATGGCATTTTAGAATGGGGGGGGGGGGGCAGGGGAAGGGATGTTGAACCAGACAAAACAAGACAACACAGATGTAGCGTAATGGTAAGTACATAACTTTCTTATCCGATGTTGTCTTTTTAATTCAATTCAACAACTGGGACAGGATCTTTAGCTACCTATAAAACCTGAATGGTATCAAGGAAAGATATTCTTGAGAATGGTGGAAGCAAAGGATGTAGAGACTTGGACTGTACATCCAACATGCAATGTGAAGCAAAAGTGTGAACAGTAGGCCAAGTAGCTGTAGCACAAATCTCATCAATGGGAACCCTGCTCAGAAAAGCAGTAAAAGTAGCCACTGCTCTAGAAGAAAGAGACTTTAGTTTGCCATGTGAGTCCCACTTTTTCATGAATGAAGGCAATACAGTTGGAAAGCCACCTAGATAGTGTAACTTTAGAAACTCCTTAATCCAACTTTGCTTTTGAAAAGGCAAGGAAGATTTGATCTGATTTCCTGATATATTTTGTCCTGTCTAAATAAAATAGGAGTTAATGATGAAAGTTTAGCAATACAAGATATATTCTCCTTTATTAGAGAACTTTAGGGGAAAAATCTGGTAGATTGATAGTTTAAGGTTTGCTTCAGAGGCTATCTTTGGGAGAAATTAGGGATTTGTTCTCAAAGATACCCTATCTTTATGAAAAAACAGATATGGGGGTTTACATGACAAAACTTGCAACTCCAATATTCTCCTTGTAGATGAGATAGCCACCAAAGACAGAGTCTTCCAAGAAAGAAATTTTAGATCCACTATAGAAAGCGGCTTGAGTGGAGCTTTTGTCAGAGCCTGAAGCATGAGTGTAATATCTACAGGTAGAGTCAGATCTCTGATCATGGGTCTTTAAAGGTTCCTTTCAGAAAGGCCTTGGAAACTGTTAGAGAAGCAAAAGAAGTCTGATTTTCCCAATGTGAAAACTGGAAATGGCTAACTGTACCTTAATAGTTAAAAAAAACCTGGATAATCTGTGAAATTATTCAACCAAAAAATCTAAAATTGATGGAGGAAGAGCTGAAAAGAGGTCTAAACCTCTTGCGGGAGCCCATATCGTAAATCCATTCTGCTGATGAAGATAAAACTTTCTGGTATTTGGTTTCTGTGAAGAGGATAAAATCTGAATAAATGGAGCAGACAGCCTACCATCCCTGGCCCACCACTAAAATTGGAGAAATTGTGCCATTAATTTCAGAGTTTCCAGGTCCCAGTGAAGCTGACTGGATTGGTGACACAGACGGTATTGTGTGAGTGTCCAACACCCAAGGCGGATGTAACAGATATGGCCAGAGTAAGGGAAACTAAACTTCCTGGGGACAAAATGGGGCAATGGGGGCAATGTGAATAACTCCAGCCTTGCACCTCCTGGTGTTCTAGAGAAAGTTTGTTATTAGAGGAGAGGACAGAAAGGCATAAAGAAGGCCCATGAGCCAATTATGTATTATAGCATCACTTGGTGTCTGTTCCTGAGGCGGGATCAGAGTAAAGTAACTGGTGCACTTCTTGTTTATATACAAATGCAAAAAGATCACAGAAAGATTGGCTCCAGTGACTGAAAATCTGTGTTGTCAATGTCTGATTGAGGGACCACTTGTGGAGCAGAAGAATAGAGCTCCTTAGCTTGTCTGTCAGAACACTGGAAGTGCCTGGAATCAGCACTGCAATTAGAAAATGATAGGAAGACATTGCCCACTGCCACACTTTCATGGCTTCCCAGCACAGTGGATATGAACAGGCCCCCTCTATTTGCTGATATTCCAGTCTGTTGTCTGTCTGGAGGGAAATCACAATATCGGGTAGGAAATCTGGAAAGGCTTATAATACTAGCGGGACTGCCTTCATCTCCAAGATGTAGATGTGAAGAATGGCCTATGTCACCAACCAAGAACCCTGAGCACTCCTTCCTTCAAAATGCCACCCCCACCCCAGAAGGGAAGCATCTGTGGCCACAGTGGCTATTAGGGGCAGTGGGAAGAACAGTTGAGTCCATGAGACTATAGGGGAGGTCAACCACCACCTGATGTGACTCTTGAGTATCTGTGTGAGTTGGAATGGAGCAGGAGGGGGATGAGTCTTGAGGAACCAATGAACGTCAAGTGTTCATTGCAGGACCTTCATACAGTACCTTGCCTGGGGGACTAGAGTGCTTAGGCTCAGAAGTCACAAAATAAGTCTTGCTGCAGGACAAAGGTGATGAAGAACTTCTGAAGCAACCTGAAGCAGGGACAAGATTCTGGACTGCAGGAGCCTGGCTATTCCGGTATTCATGCCCAGGTGGCATCCAATAAACTCTTATCGACTGTGTGAGTATCAGACTGCTCTTGACAAGATTGATAGCAATTCCCAGTTGTAGAGCTAGATGGAAGAAGAAGTCCCTGCACTGAACCAGTAGATCCTTGGTTAAAGTGTTAAGGAGCCAATCATCCAAATACAGGAACACCTGGAACCCTTGCAGCCTGAGATACGCTGCTACCACTTGCCATCCATTTGGTGAACACTCTGGAGGCTGTGGTGAGACTGAAATTCAGTGCTCTGCATTCAAAATTATTTACTCCCAGACAGAAATGGAGGAATATCCTTGGCTGCTTTGCTATCTTGATATGATAGCCTGCATTCTGGAGATCTATGGAGCACATCTAGTCATCCTTCCTCAGAAGAGGTAGGATGGACTGCACCATGCCCATCCAGACTTAAATCTTTCACAAACTGATTGAGGTGGCTTAGGTCTCATGTCTTCTTTGGAACAAAAAGGAACTTTGAACAAATTCTGGATCCTGACTGGTCTGGGGGGATCTGCTGGATGGCGCTCTCTCTTTTTTAGCAGCTTTCTTTCTTCCGCTGCTGCAATTCTATCTGACTGGGTGGACCATTGGAAATTTTCTTTTTTATTGATGGGGAAACAAATGGAATAATATGGTCTTTGGTGATTACCCTCTGCATCCAAGAATCTTGAGTGATAACCTGCCATCTTGAGGGTGCACTTTTCCCTGAATCCGACTGGGTCGGGCAACCATTCAGGAGTGCTGGTAGGGTTTTTCTCTGTGAAAAGACCATAAAACTCCTGATTATGCAGTCTGCCTCTGGGGCAATGTCCACTAAAATTACTCCCCTTCCCCCATCAAGGGGGCGATGTCTAACTGCAGGAGCTTCCTGGCCAAAACCTTGGTATTTTTGAAACCAACTGCTCACCCCTTTTTGTTTTGGGAACTGGTTCTCTGTGGGGTGAAAGTGTATTTTAAGTTCAAACAGGGTCTTGCCTTCCTGCTCACTCCTGCTAAGAGTTTCTTTTACTTTAGCCCTGAATAAGCTCAAACCATCAAAAGAGCATTAAAGAAGGACGTCTTGAAGCCTTCTGTGAAATTTGTAGGTGCATCCAAGTGTGCTGATGAACAGGAATGTCAGAGCCTGCTGACCTGGTTGTACCATTGGCTGTGCTGGAAAGCAGGCGCAGGGGTATATTAGACACTGACTGAAAGGTAGACAATTGACTCCACCGACTTTTGGATGTCCACAGGTAGATTACAAAAGAATGCTTTTGTCACATTCCTTTGCCAATTCCTTCTGGAAACATGTCATGTGAGCTAGGCAATTCAGCACTCTAAGTGCAAAAGTCACTAAAGCATATGTTCATTTCCCAAATCAGTTCAAAGCCCTAGATTCTCTAGTAGGGGGGATGAACAGGCATGCTGTCTTCAGAGAGCTCCCTCTTTGTGGCTGCCACAACCACCATAGCATCCAGTGGGAGACCCTTAATTCAGTGGGGTCTGGTCTCAGGGCTACCAAGATCTTATCAGGTTTTTATGGGATTGGATTGACCACATCAGGTTCCTTCCATTCCCGCTAAGAAACTAGGTCTATTAGTTCATCAGTGGGCAGATCCATCCAGGAGGTAGAACAGCCAGCCCTGAATGCCTTGAGGAACACAGACTCCTCAGGAAAGGGAGCTTTGGAGGACCAACCCACTTTCTGCTTCAACTCCAAAATGTCTCCAAATGAGACGTCTTCTCGAGGAGATAGTGGGAAGCCCTCTTCCTCATCGAAATATTTGTCTTCAAAGACAGACTCAGATGAACATTCCAAATGACTCCTCTTATAAGTCCATTTCCTTGCAGCTCCACTGCAACTCCCTCCATGTGGACTTCTGGGGATGGTTCAGAATCAGATGGGGAGCTCACCTTGCAAGACCTTCCAAGGCTGAAGGAGGCGAACTGTTCCTGTCAAACAGGATGAGAAAATACAGACACAGGATCCACAGAAGGTGAGGATGAAGCAGAGTCTGGTAGAAATACCTCCTGTCTTGACTTGGAGAGATTCCTCTCAAATGCCTCGAAGGTTGAATGAAGGAATCTGTACAGAGGGAGCAGCCACTTGACCTGCCAGAGAAAGGAGTGGCGTTCCCTTGGCACCAACCTGACCCAGCTCCAAGGCCGATAATGGTGATGAGCTGTCAAGGGCAGAATCCAAAAATCTTGGAGTCACCCCTGGGCCTCGGGTCTGGCTCTTTGGCTTTGAGACTCATCCTACCCAACAAAGCCAGAGTTAAGAGAATAAGGTAAACCATCTGAGTCAAAGTAGAAATGTCTGCCAGCTCTGAAGGCGATGCTCTACAGGGCATGCTCAAATCCATTGGCTTTGGATCCAACAGTCAGACTGGAGAAGGAGAGCCTAATGGCATGGCTGCAGGGTTGTGCCCAGGGACCCCAAATGGGCTGGCACTGGGATGACCTCCAGTTGGATCTGTGTATGAAGGAACTTCTGCATCAACCTGTTGATGTCAGCTTCCAAAAGACTTCTTGATGAACGGAAGGACCTGAGGGAAGAAGCCACAGAAATTAGCCAAGATGAGTAATTCGCTTGCAGGAATGGGGAAAGGAGCCTTGGACTTGTTGGTTCTGGTGAAAAATACAAAAAGAGATAATGGTGATTGGATCTGACAAGCCTTTGGATACAAACCCTACTTGGGCAGGAAGAAGGCACTTCAGTACAAGCTTATCTCTACTCCTCTGCAAAGCTCAGGCCAAAAAGGAAACACATACTTCACAGTCTGCATCTAAAAGTGCTACTCCTAAACAGTAAACACACAGTGTGTGAATCCTGGGGTGATATCTTGTGGCCACAGGGAAAACATTTTTTAAACCCAGTGGCCTTGTCCAACATACTAGGGAAAATCAACAGTACACTGGTCTAACTTCACAAAACAAGCACAGCCACACCAGCAACAATAATAATAAACAAGAACTAACTCTAAATGGTACCACAAGAAAAGAGTAAGAAAATTTCTACTACAATAAAATAACTAATCAAAGTCCACTAGGAAAAAGCAAAAGTATAGAGTTTTTTTTTTTTTTTTTTAAATAAAGGAAGATACAAGGAAAACAATTCCAAAAAGGGAAAGGCTGAGGAGAAAGGTCAAGAAACTAATGCACAAGCTAATGATATTCTAATAAAAGACTTATCTTTCAATGAATGTCAGAGCCCTTGACATGCCTTGCTTCATCAAGTGGCAAACGAGATCTGAGGTAATCTGGGGAACAGAGGGAATTATGGTTGGGGGAGGAGTCACAGCCCTGGATCCAAGCTCTGGAAAAGTGCCGAGGTCAGATCAATCGGATCTGATAACCCAACTGTTGAACAGTAAAATAAAGGACAACATTGGATCTAATTACAACATGAATCATAAATGTGCTACAATGTCATTCACTAGCAAAACAGCCTTCCATCCATCCTCAACCCTTTTTTCCCATTTTGCACATGGGGTCGGGGTGTCACTTCAACAGTGACAATCATCTAAAGCCAAGGTTTACACTGCCGGGTGACTAGCCCTGCTGTGGTAGTTCATCCGTACCAGTCACTCGTGCACACACTTGCACCTACGGCCAATTTAGAGTGTCCAATCCACCTACTGCATGTCTTTGCAATGTGGGAGGAAACCCATGCAACCGCAGGGAGGACATGCAGACTCCACACAGAAGGCACCCCTGCTGAGAATTGAACCGGAGAACCTCTTGCTGTGAGGCGACAATGCTAACCAGAGTGGCTGCCAGAACAGCTTTTGTTGGCACATAAGGCTTATGCCCTGGCAATGTCTTGTGAGACGTGCAGTTGATCAGTGGCTGAGACATCAGATTTGGTGTGGGGAAGATGGGTGTGTTTATCTTGGAGGAGGACAGATCATGACAATCCAATGCCACAACTCCTCAAAGGGGGGTGGGTCGCAACACAAAGGACAGCCCAGGTATAGGTGTTTAGCCACCAAGCCATAAATGCAGCAGACCTCATCACAAGTGGACAGCAGGATGCACTTCCGTGGGGAATGATATAGTAATTCTTGCAGTGATGTGGGCTGCTTGATCAACCCAAAAGAGAGGGTTAGGCCTACAACAGATACTCCCTCACTCCCATGATGCTGACAAGGGCAAAACTCACAGCTGAGACTGCCTGTATGATGGCCTCCTTTGGCCAACTCTCTCTTTCACTGGAAAATAACCAGAAATGTGGAATGAATGAGCTTTGCTGATAGTGAATGGCTTGTCAGAGGATGCAAGGGGAAGAATACACAGAAAAAAAAAATAGAGCCAACGTTGGAACTCCTAAGCTGCAGGGGTCTCGAATAGGGAGACATGCCTCCTGACAGGGGCTTCTTTCAACTTCTTTCCTTCCTGCAAGCTCTATTTTTAGTTTCTAGAACAAGGCAATGTAGATCTGACTGCCGAAGGTATCGCATGGTTCTAGTACCACAGATATTAACCAGTGGCCAGGTTACAATACCCTTTCCTACATATCAGTTAATGAATGAGATTAATATCACAGATACAATTTTCTAAAGACACATCTTTGATTCCTAAGCATTGCAAAACACTACTTGAGAATTCCAACAGTCCACTTGTGTCAACTCTAATTAGGCAAATCTTTGAAAGGACCTAACTGGAATACTAACAATTCTGAAAGTGGCAGACTGTTCTTTCTTATGTGAAAATGCCAACATTAAAACTAAAGGCTATAAAGTAGGTGGCACAGTGGAACAACAGCTAGCAGTGCAGCCTAACAACACTGGATGATCCATTTTGCTTTCTGGCACAGTATCTTCAGGACAACCCAGCATGTTCTTGTGCCTTTTTCCTGGGGTTTTTGGCATTCTCTCGTATTCCAAAGACATGTTGGTTAGTTGAAATGGTGATGTATGAACTCCTCAAAGTGTGTATGCTGCACAGCATATGTATGTCCTGAGATGGAATGTATCCATTCAGAGACTACTTCCTGTTTTAAGCCTACTGTTTCCTGAGTCAGCTTTTGGCTCCTCACAACTCCTGCACTACAGCTGGAAATGAATTAAGTGTTTGATTCTGAGATATCCAAATGAGTCATTAATGAGTTTTTGCTCAATGTGCCTCCTTCATATCTCTGAATCACTAGTTATGGCAGTAATAAGCTCACCAGTGAAACACTATTATCAATACTGTGATACTTTCTCTGAATACTCTCAAATAAAGTTAATGCATAATATTATGGGGACAAAGTTCAATACTGGAACAAAAAAATTCTGTCTATAAGCAAGCCCAGGGGTGTAGAGTGAAGTCTGGACTACTGGCCAGGTGACTGACACTGCTGGAGGGAAGACAGGAAGGAGGTGGATCTCAGCTGGCTAAGCCTGCTGCTCTGATTCTTCTTCTTCTTTCGGCTTTTCCCGGTTAGGGGTCACCACAGCGGATCATCGTCCGCTCATTATTGGCAGATATAGAATGGAAATTGCAGGGCACAGAAAACAGGAGATGGTATACAGAGGTGTGCAGTGTGGCTGCCCAAGCCACTGATAGTAGCTCTTATCTTACAGCTGAAAGAGCATGCATGGATGGATTGGGGGGTTGGGTGCACATAGACAAACCCTTCAGTGTGCATTTCACCATCGGGGACAGGTTAGAGCCTTAACATAAAAATGCTCTCACTGCCACAATACTGAGGGAAGTACAAGCACTCCCAATATCTGCCCATGATAATGCCCCCTCCCCTGGCAGATCTGAGGGTGATGTGAATTATCACAACACCCCACACAGGAACTCTAAAAGGACTGTTGTGGAAAAAGAACCCACAAACACACAACAAACAGCAATTTTGAAAGTACCTACAGTGCTAACCCTTCAGCTACACAATGAAACTCACCACTAGAAAGACTCATTGATCAGTGGGCAGAAGGAAGAAAAAAAAATGACAAAACAAATTCTGGCTCTAAAAAAATTGCATCAGTACATCAGCTTCAACTAATCCACTTTGGTGTATAACAAATAATTTTAAGCAAAGTCATTAGTACTGCACAGAAGTTACAAGTTCTTCTGATTATATAGAACACTCACCAGTTTTGCTTTTCACAGTTAATCTTAAAAGCCAATGTTTGTTTATTACTGCAATTATCAGCCATCGATGATGAAGGGGCACTCATAAAAAGAACATTCATGCTCTTCACCTTTCAGGTCCCTTCACTTGTACCATGTGTTTCAAAAAAGAATATGCCTAAAGGGCTTTATGTTTAAGTTAGCATCCAATTTGTAAACTTAATTTTATCGTTTTGACACCATTAAAATTCTTTTCAAGAACCATATTTCTATTCAACAGGATGACTACTTAAAAAAAGTACTGCCTCATATCCTACCACGCCAGAAAAATAAATGCATTAAGCTGACACATTTCTCTCCATGATCTGATAATTTAGTTCCAGTTCTACAAAGGCCCAAATTCTGCGTGAGAGAATGACGAAAACCTTCAATAAACTCTCCCCAGCATCACAAAATACCCTTCCCTGGGAGATAAAATTAAAGGACTATAGTACTTTTGGGGAAAAACAATTTAGCAGAACAAAGTAAATTTACAAGCTAAAATAAAAACTGCTAAATTATTACATTAAACACTAAACACAGACATTTTGTAACTTAACAGTGCTAAGGAAGCATAACAAATCACTAAATGATAGTCATCTATCACTTCACAACATTACTTCACTTATCTATGAAATTTTCCTCAAATTACTGAACTTACACCACCTCATATTTAAAAAAATACTATAAACCAGTCTGTGATTTGTGCCTAAGGAAATTAATCATTTACGCAGACAGACATAAAGCACTCTGCTAAACATAAGTAATATTGTCTACTTTACACTAACTTCTAAGTGCAGACCAAATATACACGCTCAGCAAAACAATATGAAGATTTTGTTGTACATTATATTCTCCACATGGTCTTCTTCTAGCCATAAACAAACTGACTGATTCAAAACAAAATTAAGCTCACCTCTTTATGTATACATAATTATCTATGTAACACTCCAGTTTGAATACATCTTATCTGACTGTGTCTCTGTTGAGATTCAAAAAACACTGAGCTCCTGACTAAGTGAGAACATAGCTTGGGCATTCATTTAAGATATCACCTGCCACTTCTTAAATGGATGACAATTTCACACTCGTGCCCCATAGGCAACCGTCAATCGTGCCCCTGGCAGCTGCCACCTTCGACCCCCTGCTTATGTTTCTGCTGAAAAGGGTGTGATACCAACCTGACAACAAAATATAATTAGACAAATAAATAAAACACCTTCTCAACAGCTGTGATACAAAAGCTGTTAATCCCTGTAACAGACACTTTAAAGGAGAAATGTACTGAAAGTCAGAGGTAGCATGCCAGCCTGTCATATGTTACAAGTGCTACAGCAAAACACTCCCAGTATATAAAAATAATGAAGAGCAGATTGGGAGCATTCTCCCTACCTAGAACTCTTTAACAAAAGCTCCCGGGAGGGTATCCTCCTGAGTTCCTAAGCACCTTATAGCTGGCTATAACCTTCTATAGCTAATTCCCATACGATCTGTCACACTCTGTAAATAGCTTTTGACTTTAACTGTGTGAATTTGTTAAAATGTATCTGTACAATATTTTTCCACTATGGGCAATATTGCTCATGCTTTGTATTATTTGATATGTATTTGTACTTGTAGTTTTATTTTTTATTGTACTGCTATCTTTACTGTAATCTATTTCATGGAGTTTTTCTCCCTGGGCCTCCACTGAAAACAGGCTCTCTGGGCCCAGTGGACTTCCCCAGTAATCAAACTGGAAATAAATAAATACATAAAAATATTGCTATTTTTTTTTTATCGTAAAATAGGAGTGTTACCCATAGTACCTGTCAATTGCTCCATCTGAGCTTCCAGTACATTTCTCTACTGAGGCACAGCTGCTGCAGCATTTAAAAACAAATTAACTACCAAAATTAGAAATCTGCATACGGGAAATATTTAAATACAAGTTTCCATGGCAAGCTAGTACACTAGCTATAATTTTGTTAATTTCATTCACTCTTACAGAGTACACCACCCACAGCAGATACTTATTTTTCATTCTCACAAGTGCCTTTGTGTCCAGTAAATAACATGCAAATGACATTGGCTGCAAATCCTTAAGTCTTCCCACAATGGCCCTCTTCCACACATAAAAATAAATAAATAAAAAGTCTGCCAAAAACAACTTTACTAAAGGACTTCTGGAGAGAAGTTGCACTGTACATAGTGGAAGGTAAAACTACAGAAATAGCATGTCAATGATCAAGAAATCTATATATTCAAGCTTTATTTAGGGGAAAAAGTAAGACAATGATACCATCAACTAATGATTCAATTTGGAAGATAATCAGAAATGAAAAAAAAAATACAGCATTAAACAATTCTTAGTTGGAGTAGTTGGAGAAACAGTCTAGAACTGACTCAAGCATGCTGTTAGTCAATGCTGCTTATAGGGGTGTCTCGTAACAGGCAGCATTTAGGGAAAAAAATGGCATATGATCTGTGCAGGCCTTCAGAGAGAACGGGTTACTTTGTAAAGTAAGTGTACCAATAACCTGTGACTTATTTGCAGAGAAAACACAGGAAAAGATATGGGATGCCTAATAGGGCATAGTTGTTGGAAATACTTATGGTCCAAAACACCAGAAGAAGTGTGGAACCTACCTACTCATCTATTCTGGAAGAAATTTCAAGCATGCTTATACTTCCAAAATTCTATTTCTGGTAGCAAAGCTGTATTTTCTTCTATAGAAAGGTAAAATAGTTTTTTCTTGTCTAGCAAGCAAGTCTTGGAAAGCTGTCTTATGGTGTAAAATGAAGTTTCTCTGACGTTTTGCTAGGAAAAACATGCCACGAGTATTACTCTGGGTTTAGACAAACACTCATCTCTGCCCTTAATCTGGGCATACTTAATAATGTTGCTAAAAACTTCCAACACCAAAGATGTGCTAACTTCATCTAATTCCTTCTCAGGAAGAGAAGTTTAAAATAAATAATTTCACAAATAAAAAGAACCAGTTAATGCTGAGGAAAAGACACAGTCATGGAAGAAAGGGGGGGGGGACTAATTTAAATGAGTGGAAAACATGTATTCTTCCACCAGTATAAAGAAAAAGACACCTCTCCACTCTCAATATTTAGTGTACTTTTTCACAAACAATAAAAACACAGCTGGAGGGGACATGTTGGTTTTGGCTGCTTGCAATTTTAAATGACAATTCATACTAACCTGGATGTGAGATCGAGCCAGATAAACATTGGACTTCCATTCACTCTTCATTTTCCGATACTGGGAGGACTTGGAATGAACAAACTGCTTGCTGTAGGGTGCACTTAACTCTCCGGTGACTGTACTCTGAAATGACTTGGATGTGCTAGTGCTATTCAGTGTATGAGACCTACATGTTTTGGTACAAAACAAAAATAGAAAACTGAAAAGCACTCTGCTCATGAAGTTGAATGAGAAATGGTAAAAAGCTGATGATAAACATACAAACATAGCCTAAGCATATGCACAAAACAAAGAGCTGAATATGAGGCATGAAAACAGTTCACATTAAGAAATAAAGGACAGTAAGGATTGTAAGCAGCAGGAACAGCCACAGCAAACAATGGTACAAATGCAAACTACAAAATCAAAAGAAAAAGAAAAAAAAATACCTCAACACAAACCTCTTGACATGGTTATTCATTTTTGGCTCAGAGCGTGCACTTCCTGTGGGATTGACTGCAACAGGTGACTCCATCAGTGGGTTCCGACCATACCTGAAGGTATAATTTCCACATGTTTCCACCCCAGGGAGCTAAAATATAAAGACAAAAAAGATTATTAAGCAAAATGGAAGATGAAGGACTTAAAACAATGCAATCAGGTTTGTTTCTGAAAACATTCCATGGATGTACAGCATCCACAAAAAGGGTAAAACGCAATAAGCCAGTAGAATGTTCATTTAAAATTCTTTGTGATTCAAAAACACATGCACTCAAATAAAAATGAGTGCTAACTGCAGATAATGGAACAATTAAGTTGCGATAAAATAACATATTTTGAAAACAAAAACTGTAAAATGGAAACTGAAGACAGAGACAGAACATTTTACTGTCAGGTAACAAACGGAACAAAGGGACTGCAGAAAAGTAAACTTCTGTAGCTGATAAGCAATACATAAAAGACACTGATTACAGAAAAATTACAAGCAAAAGAAATATGTATTACATACATATAAAGTAAAAAATATGCATCAAAATGGTATTCTACACAAACCACTACTTATAATCACAACTGCAGAGCATGTCATGCACAAAATGCCAACTTTAAACACAATATTAAGAAACAAAAACTGTCCCTGCCTTACAGACCTAAAGTCGTAAAAGGACAAGGCTAAATGTCACAAGAAAACATAAAAAAGATGCACATAGTAACTCCAGATCTCTAAAAAACTTTCAGCAAGTAGACTCTTACATTTGGGAACACATCCAGTCAGAACACAGCTGCTAACCAAAATAAGTTCCACATTTGATTTTTTTACATTTTTTAACTCCCCCAGGCTACCCATCTAAGTATCCCACCCTGAATGATCACTTATACTCACCTCTTTTGCCTACCACAGCAAGCAGCTGAAGTGAGTTAGACCTGTTTTGTGGCTATCATGTGTTGTGGACCACTATACTGTAATCCCTCAACATGGAGGCTAGTGAGCTCCCTGCAATGCAGGAAGACCATCTCATATTTCCACATGCTAAACTCAAGCCAAAGTACAACTTAACACCTGAGAGAGTAATGGAGCTCATCAAACAGCAGCTTGTTGCAGTACCATCAACAAAGTAGCAAGAAGTACTTGTACAACAGGATTAATTAGCTCTTTCAACCTGGGACAGCACAGTCAGCCTGTGCCATTCACTTCCACATCCCCAGCAAGGTTCTTCTGGCATCTGGGCAGAGTAGCAGAACCTGGCTTGCCAAGGCCACAGTCAGGGCTGCATCCCTCTGTAACTTTTCCAAAGAAAGTTTTTTGACGAGCTCCTACATGTGATAATCTTCTCCAAAAACATGGCACCACTAACAGGAGAGGTCAGTCCAATCCTCTTTAGTTCCTTCCTAACACTGAAAGTACGGTGAAAAGGCAATCAATGAACAAGGTTAAAAATACATAAATAAGCAGACAAATAAATACATATATAAATAAAACATATCCACTGTCTGACGCAGAGCAGCTGGAGCAGCTGCTTCTCAAATTTTCTTTATTTTTTTCTGATTAGAATAAACATGAAGCAATGACTTGGCAAAAACTACATATTTTTGTCAAGCACTGCAAAATGGATTCCTAGTTAAACATTAGGACAAATTTTGCCAGAGATCCCCTACCTCCCTGTGAGAACCTAGGCTACTGCTCTGTATATGACTCATTCTGTAATGAATGTTGCAACATTTTATCTCGAGAGTAAGACAGTAAAGTTAAGTGCAGCAATTCCTTTAATACCACATATTTAAGATAAGAAAAAAATGCAGCAGAAGTTAAGAGATTCACTCACTTTTCTCCTGTTCACCTTAACCAGCACTGCATATGATGTAAAGGCATAATTTTTCTATTTCATGTTTATGTGCTCACTTACTGGCGTTGCAAGTTTTTTTTTTAACAGAACTTTTTGCCCTTGCGCACAGATAACATTTTATGAATACAATAAGTTTATATAGTAGGTAATTTTAGGATTTATTATTCTGAAGAAGAGAGACCCGCGGTGGTGGTGCTGCGGTAACGTTGTCGCCTCACAGTCAGACGCTGTCCGGTTCGATTCTCAGCTAGAGCGTCTTCTGCGAGGAGACATGCGTGAATGGGCGTACCTTCGTTGAAGGTTGTGCGTCAGGGCTGGTAACTCTGCACGTAAAAATCAACTACCAATCGTTAACGGACCGGAGTTCCGCTGTGGCGACCCCTAACCGGAAAAAGCCGAAAGACACAACAACATTATTCTGAAGAAGAGGTGTAGTTTTTACAAAGAATGATGTAGGAAGTAATACTGATCACTGTATGTTATGAAATTTTATTAAAAGAATTATAAAGTGTAGGAAAAATGTTTTTAATTAAGTTATTAATGTGACAGAAATTATATGAATTGTGAGTAGAGTTTATGAAATGCTAATTTTAGAGATGTGTTGTTTTTATTGGCGGATTTGTATTTAATTGGATATATAAGGCTTGTGATATGTGTTTTAATTGTATCAGATAAAGTTGAGGATGAAAACGTATTTCAAAGTTCTATCATTAATGTGTGTGCCATTTTTTGCTGCATTAAACCTGTTTTATGCCCGTGACAGTCTGCTGCTTATTTGGAGGTCCATAGAGGTGTGGATGTCTGTTATACAGCGGAAGCTTCAGAGCTCAATGGTGGTAATTGCAGCGAAGTTTCTAAGCTAGTGGGAAAGCTGTCACAGCTGACAGACGTGCTTACACCACTCTGCCAATCATTTGTATCAAAAGCACGTACTATTCTGTGTAACCAGGAAGCTTGTGATTTTCGTGCATCAAGGAGAGCCTTGTCGGATGATGGAATAGGGCTCTTGCCTTCTACTAGTTCTGTTATTGATTTATCTCAGCAGCGAGGACAATGTAGTGGTTTTCCTAGGGTTTTTTTGTAATAGCAACATGAACGGACTTTATCAGCATGAAGGAAGGAGTAGTCCTGTGCGGTCCGGAGCTTCACCATTAAGAGGTGACTGTAATATCAATAATAATAGTCAAGTGACTTTAAGTGACTGGCTTGTGAGGAAGTTTGACTTTAGTACCCCCACATGACCACAATAAATTGTATGGTCGCTCATATAATGAGAATGTTCAGATTTTAAATGATTTGTTATATAAATACAAAAGTTTGGATATGGACAACAACTACCTAAATGAATGTAGGGAGATGGGTATAGTCCCTAAGGGACTAAGAGTGTGGAAATGTCCCAACAATGTACAGGAAGATTCTGAATTCCACCATGAGTTGGTGGACATGTTTGATAGATGGGGTTTTGATTTAATGAAAGCCATTATTAGGCAAAATGAGAAAAACATGTTAACCTTAATGAAAAGTATTGAGCGTGTCAATGAGATTACTGTGAATGATCTGATTTTTACTGTTGATGAACATAAGAAAAAATATTTTGAACTTAGGGGACAGATTAACAACAATTGTAAGCAAATACACATTTGGAAAAAAGAAAGATGGATAGGAAGGAATATTTACAAAAAACGTCACTATCCCAGACCTAGGTTTGTTAATAATTATTTCCCTAGAGAGAATTTGAGCCCCCAGAGTGGGGAAATAGTGGAACAAGAGAATATTAATGACATGAATATTGGAGAAAATGTTAATACATATGATTGTCCATTACCGTTGAATGACTCTTTAGCATATCCCCCCGCCAGAGGTCAGAAAGGATACGGAACTTACAACCAGTATACCAGCAATAGGACGTGAGGAGGGGGAGAGGCAGAGGCAGGGGGAGATTTTGACGGACTCAAGTTCCGAAGATGTAATATTGAAGGAGGGATTTAAAAACTTCTACAAAGGATTCAATATTTTCAATTACAGTGAAGTGGAAGTGGGTATCTGCCATTTCCAACTACTATCAAAGGGTTTGAATTTTGTTCCAGCACAAAAATGTGATTTGAGTAAAACAATTATTGATATTAAATTATTTTTAAGAAAAAATCATTTTTAGCTGATTTTTGATGAGGATGGTAATGAGGGATTGTGACATGGGTTTACAAAAAAGATGTGTACACAACCCGCCCCTACATGCCCAGTTAAAAAATTTAGAAACATCTACTGAACATGAACTTTGGGTAATGTTGAGTAAGAACAGGTTTCCCTCCAACTTAACCCAGGTGGAAAAAGGAAACATTAGTTGAATTGAAGAATAATCGACAACTAAGAGTCATGAAATCTGATAAAGGGGGTGATATTGTTTTAATGAATAATGTGATGTATGAGGCAAAGATGCAACATTTGTACGAGAATAAATATTCCCAAGTTTCAATTAACGAAATCAATATAGCTTACAAAAAAATACATGCAGCCTTATATGATTTACTACTGGAAGGTTTTATGAATAGGAAGTTATTTGAATTCCCACACAATCCATGCCCACGAGTCCCTTCTACATTTGGAATACCGAAAACCCATAAAAATGTACATGATTCCACCTTCAAGGCAGATTGTGGCCGCAGAGGGATCTGTAATATCCCCGTTGGCAAGGTATTTGGATGTAAAGCTTAAGCATTTGGTTATGAGGAATGAAATGTTGTTAAAAGACTTGTGGGATTTTATAAGGAGCAATAAGCAAGAAAATTTTAGCGAGGATTTAATTTTCATCACCATAAATATTGTAGATCTATTTGGTTCAATACCACGTCATTGGTATTGAGTGGTTTGAGGAATATTTAAGAGGGTCTACCCATTTAAACCCTGATGAGATTCACATTTGTATGCAGTTGATTGAGTTGGTACTAAAACATAATTATATCTTTTTTCAGGGAGAATTATTTCAGCAGACCACTGGAGTGGCAATGGGGGCAAGGTGTGCCCCTATGTATGCCAACCTGATACTAACGGTGTAGGAGAAGAAAAATGTTTTGAACAGTGCATACGATTGTTGGGTATTTTATAAGCGGGTTTTAGATGATATTTGTATTTTCTGGAGAGGAACATTTCAAACATTTTTGGAATTTTACCAGTACATTCCTGAACCAACTGAATTTTTAAGGTCTGCATATGATATAGGTCAAGAAAAAATTGCTTATTTAGATGTTACTATTTATAAGGAAAGTAATAAATTTAACTCAAGGGTATTTAGGAAAAAGACATATTCCAATTCTATTTTACACTATACTAGTGCCCACCCTTTCCATCAGAAGAAAGGCATTATTAAAGGGCAATTTGTGAGAATCAGCAGAATGACCTCAAAGGATGAGGAATTTAGAAAGGAATGTGATGTTTTTCACAAAATATTTTGTGAATGTGGCAATCCATAAACATTAATTACTCAAGTGAAGACTGAAGTAATTAGTGAGAGGGTGTTAAATATGCCCCAATTTTGGGGATTATGGAAAGTAGCCCTGTTGGTGTACAGCCATGTCTGAATGATATTAAGGATGAGGGGACTTTTGGATCGGCATTCATTTAGTGGTGAAGCAAATGCTCTATGCAGAACTATAGAAAGAGAATGGAATAGGTTTAGTAAAATTAGTGACCTTAAATTGGATTTTAAAACCCCATTCAAATGTGTCTACAGGAAAGGAACAAGAAACACGAAAGGGACATTTAAATGCGGGAGATGTGTGCAATGTCCTTATATCAAAAACATTGAATCAGTCCACTTAGATTCTAGAAATAGAACCTTAATGACAAGGAGCTATAGTAATTGTGAGACCAGTGGAGTTGTATACCTTGCCATGTGTGAGTGCAAGGCATTCTATGTAGGAAAAAAATGAGAGGAAGTTGAAAAGACTATACGAACATTTGAATGCCATAAACAATAAAAATGTTAATAATGCACTATACAGACATAGTATAGAATGTGAAAGGGGAAAATATAGTTTTTTTGTATTAGAAGAGATCCCAAGAGACTTGAGGGGTGGTATGTGAGAAGCCAGAATAGAATACATGGAACTTTACTGGCAGATTTTTTTTTAGAAGCCAGTAGGTTCCCTGAACTAAATGACGGTTTATCCCTAGCCCCAGTTTTAAAGCGGAGAGTGGCAAGATTATAAAATTTATATAATTGTGATATTATGTTTATTTTATTATATTTAAAATTTGGCGTTAAAAACATTTTACTTGATTAATGAAGCAGTACACATTGGAGTCATTAAAGGGCACACAGATAACATTTTATGAACACTAAGTTTATATAGTAGGTAATTTTAGGATTTATTATTCTGAAGGAGAGGTGTAGTTTTTACAAAGAATGATGTAGGCAGTAATACTAATCATTGTATGTTATGAAATTATATTAACAGAATTATAAAGTGTAGGAAAATGTTTTAATTAGGCTATTAATGTGACAGAAATTATATGAATTGTGGGTAGAGTTTATGAAATGTTAATTTTAGTGATGTGTTGTTTTTATTGGTGGATTTGTATTTAATTGGATATTTAAGGCTTGTGATATGAGTTTTAATTGTATCTGATGAAGTTGAGGACGAAAACATATTTCAAAGTTCTAACGATGTGTGTGCCATTTTTTTGCTGCATTAAGCCTGTTTTATGACCGTGACAATCTGCTGCTTATTTGGATGTCCACCCAGGTGTGGATGTCTGTTTAATTTTATGAAAGAACAAATAAGCAACTGGACTGGTATTCCACAGGGACTGTTAATTAAAAGGGCACATTGTGCATATGCTCCAAACCTGGCTACGAGAAAGCAACCTACACCTTTAATAGTAAAGATGCAATCTTATCAACAGAAGGAGTTGAGTCTGACAAAACTGTGGCAGAAGGACAAAATACTACAACTGAGAGACAGCAGTGTGTTTCTGGAGAATGACTACTTGTACACTGCGTAGAAGAAGAGTAAATTTGTTTCATTATTCAGGGAATGTCAAGAGGGCAGCCATGGTGGTGCAGTGGTTAGTGTTGTCACCTCACAGCAAGAGGTACTCCGGTTCGATCCTCGGCTGGGGTGCCTTCTGTGCAGAGTCTGCATGTCCTCCCTGTGGTCACGTGGGTTTCTTCCGGGTGCTCTGGTTTCCTCCCACATCCCAAAGACATGCTGTAGGTGGAGTGGACACTCTAAACTGGCCCTAGGCATGAGTGCATGCATGTGTGTGTGTGCCTTGCGTGGAAGGTTGGGTGCCAGGCTGGCAACTCGGCACCATAAAACGTCCACTGCCAATCATGAGCAGACATGTGATCCGCTGTGGTGACCCCTAACCGGCAAAAAGCCGAAAGAAGAAGAAGAAGAAGATGATTCAGGGAATGTCAAGAAGCAGGCATGAGATTCAAACTGTTGTACCCAGCTACCTTCAAAATATTTTCCCTGGAGGGACAAAATAATTTTTTGATGAAGTACATGCTAATGAAGAAATACAAAATTTTGCCCAACAAAACTGAGCTGTGAAACAGAAAAGAGATTCTACTTCATGCCCTTCTGGTGATAAAGACCACAGAGAGACTCTGCCACATAAACCTTTTCCAATGTTTCAACAGAAAATGCTTGAGAGAAGGGAAAAAAAAGCACAACAGTCAACTAGAAAAATCAACAGTATGTTAGAAATGAAGCAGAGGCAGGATTTGGAGATGGAGATGAACAGGAATAAAGTCAGTAAATTGGAAATTGACAAATGTGGGATTACAAAACAATAATTATACTTGTGAAACATAACAGAACAAGAAAATCTGGAAATATTAGACTTTTTTGGACTCTGCTAAACTTGTAGAGGGCTCTAAAGCACATGTCCTACTTCACATCATTAATGTTCAGAAAAATAATCAGGAGGGAAAGGGAGAGGAGGGAGAAAGTTAACTGTAGTAACAATTATTTTCTTAATTATACTATTTTAATAGTGCTTGGTTTTCTTTGCATGCTATAAAGTAAAGTCTTCGTAGTTAATAAGTGTAAAGGGAATACCAATGTACATAGGTGCTCCTGTTTTTTTTCTTTCTTCATTGTTTCTACCCTCACATTTGTT
This sequence comes from Protopterus annectens, assembly GCF_019279795.1. Classification (NCBI taxonomy): domain Eukaryota; kingdom Metazoa; phylum Chordata; order Ceratodontiformes; family Protopteridae; genus Protopterus; species Protopterus annectens. The sequence continues at coordinate 444,231,879 of NC_056732.1, read as the reverse complement.
TCCTTTGGGGGTTACTTCTTTTCCCCTTTTCCAGGAAATATGGTCTCTTACACACAATTTAATTGTGCGTGAGAGACCATACCCTCTTCTCTCTTTCTCCTTCATCAGTTTTAAGAAATGTATGCACTGCAATGTAAGAACAAAATGAAAGAAGAAACCTGGTTAAAAGAGCATGACAAAAGAAAAATATTAATGTGGCTTTTCTCATTCTTGCACAGGTGAGCAACTGGGTTAAGGACCTTATATTAAACTAGTAACAAGTTTAAAGAGAAAGCAAGTAAATAAAAAGAATATTGAATATTATAGGGCTTTTTTCTAGTAAATAAGTCTATGTTTGGCAGTTTTGTGCCTGGTTCTCATGTCACTAGAAGACAATCTCATAAAGAGAAATGACTTGGAGAAAATGTTTTCTGAAAGCATTCAAGTGTTTTCTCAGTTGAGAGAGCTATAAAGATAAGACAAAGCTAGGCAGCACTTATAGAAGCACAGGCTGTACCATGCGTCTTACCATGGATAATCTTTCTTTTAGATTATCTCAAGTCTGTGTGTGTAGCTGTCAGTCTGGAATATCTGTTCCTATTAGGAGTGAAAACTTGAACATTTGAAGACATACATAGTTTTGTGTGTCATTACTAACTTAATGGGTTTAGGGGGTATTGGGGGTGTGTTTGATTTTAGTCTGAGGCCTTTCAACAAAACAAAAAGTTTTGTAAGATGTGACCGACTCAAATGGAAATGACAAGAAACAACTGTATAAAAAGATACACCTGCCAAACAGTATATGCATGTAACAGAAAAGCTGGAACTAGACATTTAATAAAAAAGTTGTTATACAAAAAAGGTGGTAATGACTTTTCAAGACAATGATGCTTTCTGTAATGTCTTTAAACATTAATGGTCAAACAGATAAATACAAAAAAGAAAGTAGTGAATTATATTCAAAAATTTAGAGTGCAAACAGCCATGCTAAAGGAGACACACATGGAAAGAAGTGAACATATAAATTTGATAAAGACAGGTTTTCAGTGGGTTATTCAGTGGAATACTGGGGCAAAGGAAAAGAGAAGTACTTGTATTAATCACAAGGAGGAGCTCCAATAGTGACAGAAAAGGACATAAAAGACAATAATGGTAGATCTGTAGTACTAAGGGGCTAATGGCAAGAGAGGAGGATTACACTGGGATGTATTTGTATTCCACTGAAAACTGCTATAATGGAGCTTAAGAAAATAATCAGCTTTCAGCAAGGAATATTACTTACAGGTGGGGACTGGAATTTGATCTCCAACAGTGAATATGTGTCTGGAGGGCCCAGAAAGGAAAATACAACAAAGAAGGGTAGATTTTTGAAGAAATTTATGAAAATATTTGGCACGGAAGATGTGAATTCAGTACAAGGAGTTCAGAGTTTATTTACATATTTTTCCCCAAGATACAAAAACTGGGCTAGGCTAGGCAGAATTTACATTTCATAGGAACATGTGCATTTAATTGGAGGTCTTGATACACACCCAATAACTACTATAGATCATGCACCAATAATGACTAAAATAAAAACACAGGGTAATGAAATAAAAATGAGAGACTGATACTTTCCCACCTACCTATTGAAAAGAGAGGAATTTAAGGAATGGGTAGTGGAAATTATTCAGGAGCTATTACAGAAGATAGAAATTTCTTCTGAAAATATAGCTAGGGAGTGGGATAAAATTAAAGTGGAGTTTAAAAATAGGATGGAATTAAAAGAAAAGGAGATAAGGTTTAGAAGTAACAATAATTATTTAGAGCGACTGACAAATGTTGAAGTATTGCAAAATAGGGGGAATCCCACATAACAAGAACAGGAACAACTGCAGAATGCTAAAAAGAAAATAAGGGATTACTTCGATAGTGTGCATGAGTTTAGAAAGACTGCAGTTTTGCAACTTTTTGATAATAAATCTAGAGCAAAAAAACTTTTAGCACAATGACTCAGGCAAAATAAAGTTAAAGGAGCTATTACTAAGCTTATGCAGTGTATAACAAGGAAGATAACAGAGATCATGTATGAGTACTAGAAATATTTTGGAAAGTCTACAAAAGTCTGTATAAAGCAGAGAAATATGAAAATCAAGAAAAGGTACAAATGGACATGTTTATGGAAAAATTAAATATGCCAAGGTTAGAGGTAGATGAGGCTTAATTATTAACAGTTATGACAGGAGGAGATGAGATAAAATGGTGCTGTATATCTAATCTGCAGGAAAGTACCCAGGAATAGATGGTATTCCTGTGGAAGTTTGGAAGTCAGGAGGGAAAAAACTGATAAAGATCTGGAAGGTTTTAACAGTATTTTACGACGAGGAGAAGTATGAACATCCTGGAAGAAAGCAGTGGTAGCTGTAATAATTTAAGAGGGTAAAGATCCATCAGATCTAGCTTCATACAGACCCATTTCCATACTAAACCATGATTATACAGTGCTTATGTCTACAATGGCTAAAAGAATGGCAAAAGTGATGTCAAAACTGATAGATATGGAACAATGTGGCTTTGTGGAAGGGAGGCAAACATTTGACATTAACAGAACACTGATGATCCAGAGGGAAGCAGAATACAAGAAAATACCACTGTTATTGGTGTGTCTTCATGCACAAAAAGCATCTGGCAGAGTAAGCTGGGACTTTATGAGCAGGGCAATGGAAGCATTTGAATACCCTGATAATATTATAAGGTTAATTAGGAGGATATATGAGGGATCAGAGTGAAAAATTAAAGTGGGTGTGATCCTCTCTGACAACTTCTGCTTGGGCAGAGGAACCAGGCAGGGGTGTCCTCTCTCCCATTTTTATTTGCATTATATTTAGAACCATTGGCAAAGAAAACAAGGGACTCAGAAATCCAAGAATATAATGGGTATGGTAGCCAAGAAAAGCTGGCTCTATTTGCAGATGATATTATTTTATACCTGACAAAACCAGAAAGGGACATTACAGTGTTGTGGAACATTTTGAAACAGTTTCAAATCCTTTCAGGATACAAAAACAATGACGCTAAAACAAATGCAATAGCAGTAAATTATTTACCCACACATGAATTGGTTCAGCAATATCCATAGTTATGGGGACACAATAAAATGAAATATTTCGGAGTATGGATTAAAAAGATTCCAGTGCGCCAGCTAAGGATATGCGGGAAGAAACTAAACAAAAGATAATACAAAAACTGAGAAAATGGAAGTTCTGTTGTGTGGATATTGATAGTAAGATACAAGCAGTTAAAATGATTTAGCCCTTTTTGTTTTATACATAAGTTAGGCATATTTTATCAACCAGAGGAGAAGTTGTAGAAAGCAATTAATAAAAGAACTGAAAGATTTTGACTGGAAGGAGAAGATGGTAAGAGTCAAGTGGGATAAGCCGATCCTTTCAACAGAACACGGCAGATTGGGATTATTGAAGCGATATTTCAGAGCAACACAATTAAGACTCCTATACATAGCAAAATCAGAAACCTATAATTCAAAGTGGAAAAGAATTATGATGAAACTCAAGAAATGAGGAGAGACTGTGATGATGGATGCAGACCTTCAAGGAGAATAACAATAATCATACAGAATATTATATTCTTAAAGTAGCAGAAATAATTTCAAGAACTAAGCCAACACAGGAATGGAGAAAGGAGATTATGCCGACAGAGATGACTACAATTAGGGATACAGACAATAGGCAAGAGGGGGCTGGAATTTACTGGAGAAAACTGGGAAAGGAACCAAGGTATTGGAAGCAAATAACTAGAGAGGGAAAGGTAATAGAATGGGAAAATGCCAGTAATTTACTTGGACTGCAGGTTAGGCATTGCCTTTCCTATCAAAGATTGATATCAGAGTATATGCAAAAAGAAAGAAATAGGGGGGTTGGGGGTCCTAAACAAAAGACCAGCACTGGTAGAGTTTACAGTACAATCTAGAACAGAAGCCAAGTTAAAAACGGAATAATTAGTAGAGCATACATATAAAATATCACATAACTATAAGAACCAATCAGAGAAGGTTAGAAAGGATTGGGAAGATAGAGACTGGATAAGCAATTCACAAAGAAACAATGAAGGATATATGTATGTCTCCCAAATATGTAACAAAGTCTAGAAGATTTAGGATCTTTGCTTGGAAGTGTTCACATAGGTATTTTTATACCCCAAGTAGACTCCCAAAGATTTTTTCTACAGGTAGACGGCAAATGTTGGAGGTGTGATGGGGAAGAAAGAGGTAACTGGTAACACATTTTCTGAGAGTGTAATAAGTTGGCAGACTTTAAATATTCCCTGCGGACTACTTTGTCAGAGATACTGGGTGAGCAAATTGGTATAACTAAGGAAATTATTTTTTGAGCTATGATACAGAATCGAAATTGCCTAGACATAGTAAGGCCTTGCTGAGTCTAATTATGGTGGCTGTCAAAAAAGCAATTACTACAAAATGCAAATCAAAGTCTAAACTAAATGTATTAGATGTAGTGAATATAGTAACACAGATAAAACAACTGGAATCGGGACCTTTAGAAAAGGGTAGGATCAAATTATATAGGAAAACATGGGAATTGTGGGAACAATACACTCAGACCTGGAAGAGTTTTAAAAGAAGGCCGCATCTGAATGAACTATGTAATGTTTGACTGACAATGACTTAACATATTATAAGTGATGTATAATATCTGCAACTACAACTGTGTCAACATGGCTTGCAATGTATAATGTTTGCACCTAGAATTGTGTCAGGATAGTTTGTTTTCAGTTATATAAATGTAAGATTGCCTATGTCATATGTGATTATTTATTAAAGATGTTAACTGAACTCCATTCACACGGCTGCAGTGAGGGCACCATCCCTCTCTTCCACTCAGCCATGCTTGGGGAATTTTTTTTTCCAGTATTCAAAGATTACTACTTCAGTCACACTTAACTTTTAGCGGACAGCACACTGTACCAGTTTTACTGATCAACCCCACTTCACTGCTTTGAAGAAGTGAAGGCAACAAATAAAACTGCTGCCTGAATTTCTCAGTATGATACTATCATAATAACTCTTATGGGAGTGGAGATGGCCAATGTTCGCATTTGCAAGTAATGGTAGAATATTCTGCATCAGCAACAGGACCAACAAACAGAAGGGCAAAAAAAGAAGTTATGTACTCAACATAACGTTCCATGTAGGTAGTCCATCTCACCCTTCATTTTTACATATGGGTTCGGAGCTGATCCTCGGCTCCGACTCAGCCGATTTTCAAGCTCGAAGACTTCTGGTTGGCTCGTGGATAAGCAGGTATCCCATGGTGCACCAATGCAATCCCCAGATCTTGTTTGCTGCTCACTAGCGATAGAAAGAAATAGAAAGAAACCCCTAACCAACAAACCAATACTAAAGGGTCGCCAACCAAGAAATTTACAATATTACCTCCAGATCTTCCAGGATGGGGGCAGGAGGGAGGGTTGGTAAAAATGAAGGGTGAGATGGACTTCCAACATGGAACGTTATGGTGAGTACATTACTTCTTTATGTTAGGTAGTCCAATCTCACCTTCATTTTTACACATGGCCTTATTCTTGGGCGGCTCACTGGAAGATACTCCTGAGCACCAGGTAGCCAAAGGATGCTCTACCACTAGAAGCCAAATACAACTTATAATGAGTAATGAAGGTGTGAGGGGTAGCCCACGTAGCTGCTGCACAGATATGATCAATTGGTACCCTGGCTTGGAAGGCTGCAGAGGTAGACAGAGACCTGGTAAAGTGAACCTTGATCCTTTGGGGTAAAGGTTTGCCCTCCGAACTGTAGATGAAAGCTATGCAACTCGAAATCCAGTTAGACAATGTCACCTAAGGAACTGGTAAACCCAATCTGGAATCAGAAAAGGAAACAAACAACTGGTCTGACTTCCAAAATTCTTTGGTCCATTGCAAATAAAAACGTAGCTGGCTGTGAACATCCAACTGGTGAAACCGATATTCTGCTGCATTGCTATGACTGGGAAAGAAGACTGGAAGCTCAATGGACTGGTTCAATGTGGCAGAACAAACTTTGGGAACAAACGAAGGGTTGGTACGTAAAGAAACCCTGTCGTCATGAAAAACTAAATAAGGTGGCTTAATAGACAGGGCATGTAGCTCAGAAACAAGTCTGGCTGATGTAACAGCTACCAAGAACACAGTCTTCCAAGACAAGTACTTTAAGGAAGCTGAATGAGGCGGTTCAAAGGGAGGGGATGTTAGTTTGGACAACACAAAATTTAAGTCCCAAGAAGCCACAGGTTCCTGTAAAGGTGGTCTCAGTAAAGTGGCTCCTCTCAGGAAAGTTTTACATAACTTATGCAACATAAGGTTAACATTTGGAGATCCCAAATAAAAATGTGAGATAGCCGCCAATTGTACTTTGATGGCAGATCCCTGCTGAAAAAGATCAGAAAGGAATTCCAGAATTACAGGAGCGTTGTAAGGATCCACTTTCATTTTCTGTGCCCAAATAGAGAACCTTTTCCATTTACTGTCATACAGCCTTCTGGTTGATGGTTTATGTGAGGATAAAAGAATATGGGACACTGATGACGAAACATGAAGCCTGACTAGAGATGGAACTGGAGCGGCCAAGCTGTCAATTTGAGGGTGTGGAGAGAGGGGTGTAGCAAACCCGACATGTGGATCAATAGATCTGGAACTGGGTCCAGGATCCAAGGATTGTCCAGGAGAAGAGGCTCGAGGAAGGGGAACCAGACCTGATGAGGCCAGTAAGGAGCAATGAGGATTAACCTGCTTCCCAGTCGGTTGGCTTTCTGTATCATTTTGGGGACAAGAGGGAATGGAGGAAAGGCATAGAGAAGTCCTGTGGGCCAATCGTGTACCAGAGCGTCTCTGGGTGCTTCCCCCAGAGGGGGAATTTGTGAAAAATAACTGCTGCACTTGGCACTGACTGGACTGGCAAAAAGGTCGCAGCAAGGTTGTCCCCATTTTCAGAAAATCTGTTCCACTATTTCCCGTTTCAGAGACCAATCGTGGGACAGCAAGATTGCCCGGCTTAGCTTGTCGGCTATCACGTTGGTTGTCCCCAGAATGTGCGTTGCCACCAGAAAGCGCTGGGAAGAAATTGCCCATTCCCAAACTTGTGTGGCCTCTCGACAGAGTGGGTAAGATCTGGTAAAGCCCTGTTTGTTGATATACTACACAACCGACATGTTGTCCGATTGTATCGCAACGTCAGAAGCACCGCTCTCATCTCCAGAATGTTGATATGCAGATGAGCCTCGTGTTCTTGCCATGTGCTGTGGACAGTCCTGCCAAGGTAATGCCCCCCCCCACCTGACCTGGGAGGCATACATGGTCACAGTGGCAATGGGTTGGGCAGGCACAAAAGGAGCTCCCGTGAACAAGTTGTTGGGGGCTATCCACCAACGAAGGTCCTTTTTGCATGATTCCGTCAGCAGAATAGGGTGATTCAGCGGTAGATATTGGAACGACCACTGGGAGAACAGGAGCCATTGAAGGATTCTCATGTGCAACCTGGCTAAAGGTATTAACAGAATGGTTGAGGCCATCGTTCCAAGAAGTTGAAGAATCCACTTTGCTTTGACCTTCCGAAGTGGGAGAAGTCACTGAACTTGCGAGATGAGATTTTGTGCTCTTTTGGCGGGAAGACGAACTGTAATTTACAGTGTGTCTACCTCGCCTATAAAAATCACAGAATGCGAGCGCAGTAATTGCAGATTTTTCCCAAGTTATGGAGATTTCTAGTTGAGCACAAAGTTGGATGGTGGTGTCCCTGTTTTGGAGAAGTAGATGCCTGGTGGGGGGCGGTCAGGAGCCAGTCGTCCAAATACGGATACACCTGGAATCCCTGACATCTCAGGTGAGCTGTCTCTACTGCCATGCATTTGGTGAACACCCTGGGGGCTGTGGTGGGACCAAAGGGCAGAGCATGAAACTGATAATGGCTGGCTCCCAGCCGGAAGCACAGATACCTCCTTGACTCCTTGTCCATTTTTATATGGTAGTAGGCGTCTTGGAGATCTAGAAAGCACATCCAATAGTCTTTCCCTAACAACGGGAGTATCGACTGCAGTGTTACCATCCAAAACTTGCCCTTTTTCACAGATTCCTTTAATCTGCTGAGGTCCAATATTGGCCTCCAGTCTTTGGTTCGTTTTGGGACTAAAAAGAACCTGGAGTAAGTTCCGGATCCTATCTGGTCTGCTGGGATGGGCTGGATGACTCTTTTTGAGAGCAACCTGTTGATCTCCACAGTTGCCTGATCCCTGTGATTGGGTGGAACATTTGGGATCTTCTTGGGAACAAACAGTGGAAGGGAAAAGGGTATGATATAGCCTCTGGTAACAACTCTTTGTACCCACTTGTCTAGGGTTATATTTAGCCAGGCTTCTGAATACAAAGAGATGCGACCCCCGACTGGCCCCAGAGAAATGCGGTCGGGCCCCACATCAGGAGCGCTGATAAGGCCACCCTCAAAAGGAACTATGGCCTTGCTGGTAATGCGGACCACCCCTGCCTCTAGGGTGACATCTACCATTTCCTCCTCCTCTGCCTCTGAAGGAGGATTCACTCTGTGTCTGGAAAGGCCCTCTGGGACTTTTTGAACCACATCTTTCCTCCCCTTTGACCTTTGGGGTATGGTTGAGAGGGGACGGTAAAACGAACTCCCACGGCAGAGAGATTCTTTCCTTCCTGTTCACACCGAGTGAGTGTTTCTTTCACCTTGGAACCAAACAAGGAGGAACTATCAAATGGGGCGTTGGTGAAGGTGGACTTAAACGGCTCCGCAAAATTACACAAGCACATCCAGGAGTGGCGCCTAAGGACAACTCTTGAACCCGCTGCTCTGCTTGCTCCATCAGCCGCATGAGATATAAGCCAAATGGAGGAGTTAACTACCGAATTTAGGGTGGACATCTGAGCAGAGATCCTATCCGGGACTCCCTCAGGACAAGCACCCTGTATGGAATCTCCTAACTCCTTGAGGAGATCCCTCTGCAACCTCGTGAAATGGGTAAAGTAGTTCAGGGATCAAAGTGTAAAAGGAGCTGAACTAAATACATGCTTCCCAAATCTGTCCATCTGTCGAGACTCCTTGTTTGTCAGATGAACAGAGGAAGAAGTCTCCGCCAACTCCTCCTTCGTGGCTGCAGCCACCACCATGGCATCTATGGGAACACCCTTAGACAAGAATTATTTTCTAGGAGGGGCAGACAAGAACTTATTTGGTCTTCTAGGGACTGGCTCCACAGCATTGGGAGTATCCCACACCTTCCGACTAACCAGATCCATTAGTTCGTCGAAAGGTGGAGACACCCAAGAGGCAGAGGGTTGAGACCCGAAAGCCTTCAGGTACACCAACTCCTCATCAGAAGGGTTGACAGTGGGCCAGTCACACCTCTGTTTAAGGATCTCTAGAATGTCCACAAAGGAGACATCATCAGAGGATGACTTAGGGGACCCCTCCGACTCATCAAGATCAGTGTCCGATGTCAAAGACTCATCCTGGGAGTCAATATGCTTCCTCTTGCATACTATCTTCTGAGGGGGCTCCTCGAAAAGACCTTCTGGGGAGGCCCTGGAAGAGTGGGGGCCACCAGCTGGTGGCTCCTGAGGCTGTGGGTCTCTGCTGTCTCCGGAGAGAGTAGGCACTGAGACCGAAGTGGGAGCCCTGGGGGGAAGAGTGCTTGTACCACTAGCAGGGGCTGTAGATTGTGACAGCACACTCCTCATCACCTCAAAAACAGATCTCTCTGGCTCTGAAGACTGTCCCCGCTCCGAAGAGACAAAGGACAGTGCCGGAGCCCGAGCCATCGGCTCCGAAATAGATGCAGGGCCCGAGCTCACCCTGGTAGATGCACTAAGAGGAAGGCTCGGAACCGATGAAGATCAATTCAAACCCTCCCCTCGGCGCCGACAGAAGATCTTTGGTCCCTGGACACGACGGACGGAGCCGAGTGTGTCGGAGTCAAACCCGGCTCCAATGCAACAGGAAGGGGAGCCGGAACAGAGAGTTCCTCTGTTGGTAATAAGCACTCCAGCTCCGAAAAACCAACATAGCTCGGAGGAGGAATCACGGATGAGGACAAGACTGGATCGAGTGGCTCCAGAGCCAATTGGGTCGGAGCCAACAAAAATTTAGGGAGGGCAGACTTGAGGAGTCTCAGTACTACCCTCTCCACATCTTCTTCCGAAAGACTCCTGGAAGATAAGGTTGGGGATCTCGACCTAGCAGGCACTGGAGATTTGACCATCAAGGAGACAAGTAGGGACTCTACAGACCGGCTCCGAGAAGCAGAGTCAACTATTTACAAGGGTTCAGCAGTCGGCACCGAAGCACCTGTGACTGACTCTGAAACCACAGTGCTCTCCTTCAGCTCCAAAGACTGAGGAGTCGAGGAGGCAGGTTTTGTTAATTTGGCAGGCGGCTCCGAAACACTAGCCGGTGACATAGAAGGCCTTTTTGAATAGTTTGATTTTGAGTCAGATCTTGACTTCGAAGACTTAGACGAAGAAGCCGAAGAACCAAACAAAGCTTCCTCGAAGGTTGGCCTCAAAAGACCCCTGAGTATCAGTTTGTTCTTTCTCTCCTGCAACACTCTAGGAGAGAAAGCATGACAGAACAAATATGATTCTTGCAAATGGATGGCTCTCGAACAGTAAACACAGCTACTGTGGCCATCCATCAAAGACATTTTCTGGGAGCACTTCATACATTTCTTTAAACCCAGAGGGTTTGTGCTCCTTGCTGTCCTTAGACATTGCAACACACAAGCAACCAGAGGTGGAAAGAGAATGAGAATGACTGAGGACTAGGTCCTCTAACTAAAACGGCCCCTAGCCCTGCAGAAGAATTACACAAGGACTAGGTCCCATAAGTTAAACGGGCCTAGCCTGGTGTAAGAAAGAAAACTAGGTTTTTCACTAAACAACAGACAGATTCAGTCACACAGGAAAAATTTTCAAATAAAATACAGTGGAGTAGCAACACGAGGACTAGGTCCTCTAAGTTAAACGGGCCTAGCCCTGTGAAGAACCGGGTCTTCTAATTCAAACAGACCAAGATTACCACAACACACACACACACACTCAAAAGGTAGGAGTAAAATAGCAACTGTAAGGAATTAAGACTTTAGCGGGTCCCCACTAAAGACCACCAGTCAACAATAATCGCTTGACAGGAAAATAATCAATAGGAGCCCCTATTGATTAAAAACGGAAAAATCGCCAAACTATCTAGACAATAAATCACAATTGCGCCTAACTACAGATACACAGGAGACTACTAATACTGGTCACACAAGGCAATTTAGGTAAACCTTAACTGTATACTTTCCAGTAAATAACAGGAAAAAGGCGAAACCGCCAAAACTAACGATTTAGGCAAAGCGCAATTGTGCCTAACTACTGGTACACAGGATACTACTAATACAGTCACACAAGACCACAAGACAATAAAAGATACAACCCTATAAATGTATAAATTCAGTAACTATGCAAAAACCCACTAGAATAATGAAAATTGCAAAAACTTAGAGCCAAGAGAAACACATCCGAACTCGGCGACGCGGCAAACGAGATCTGGGGATTGCACTGGTGCACCATGGGATACCTGCTTAGCCACGAACCAACCAGAAGTCTTCGAGCTTGAAAATCGGCTGAGTCGGAGCCGAGGATCGGCTCTGAACCTATATGTAAAAATGAAGGTGAGATTGGTGTACCTAACATTTCTTTTATTTAGTGCTGTTGGAATATTCTTTTTAGACACCTTTATTAAAATATTCTTTAAGACATTGGGGGAACATATATTAATAGAAATAAAAAAAAAACATGGTAACATTTTCCATTTACACACACAATACATTTTCTTTTTTTATAACTGTCTTTCAGTCCAGCATTACACATCACTCAACTCCTGCCTTCCCTTAAACCTCACTCCTCCTCCTCCTGAGCATTTATCTGCATTTACTGTTCCCACAAATTCCATTTATTTCTACGTAATTTACTACAGCAGGCTCCCTCTTATCTGGTCTCGCTGAGACCGGACCTTAGGCTGGATAAACGAATGTCTGGTTAATCAGGAGAAGAATACAAAACAGCATTTATAGGTTGCAACCACCTACCCCCCAGACAGATTTTAAATATTGCTCTTATAACAGTACCACGCACTCACTCACACACATTTCACTCAAAATCACACACACATTTGCCAGCCCACTACTCCGCTCCTATATTCTCTTTCTGGAGAGTAATGACTTACTGGTAATCAATGTCTTAGTCTGATTCATCTGGTCCTTTCCTGTTACTGGGCTCTGTTGAGACATGCACAACTAAGACAAATCAAGTTCAATGATCAGTCTGCAACACTATTTGAAACTTTTCTGTTTGTCTGGGCAGCCTGGGAAGTTGGTCTCATCTCAGTCTCTCAGCTGGTGATGGAGTTGATGTTGCTTGCTGGCAGTCTGGTACCAAAACTGCCTTTTTTTCTTTTTTCTTTAAAGCAGGCGTCAGGAGTGGGCAGTAATCAACCAGCAGCATGGTTTTACAGATAATTTTAAACCTGCTGCTGGGCTGACCAAATAATTATCAAGTTGGTTGAGGGGAAAAGGCCACAAGGGTGGCAGGGCTAAATAAGAAACTTAAAGAAACAGAATGCAGCCAAGGTACAGGAAGAGAGGCAGGAATCTACCTTTAAAATTTAAAGTTTTAAGCCTGTTTAGACTGCTACCTGTAAAAAAAAAGTGCCAGTAGTGACTTAAGTAAAGGAATGTGTACCCACACTCCTATGAAAATGGAAGGAGCCAACCAACATACGTGATAAAGCACACATGTACATTGCAGCAACTTGGAAGAAGGAAGTAAACAGTAGGGCAAGTTGTCTGTTGCTATGGCAGACATTTAATGGCCAGTTAAAGCGAGACTGGTTAAAAGGGAGTCAACTGTACTTCCCTTTTCTAAAGATCCCTCCTCAAGTTTTTTTTTTTTTTTTTTTACAATGTTCAGTGCTTCAAATACAGTTGGTTTAGATTTTGATTTCCATTTTCTAGTAACTGCTATTTGGCAGCCAACAGAATAAAATGTAAGGCCTTACTATGTCAAGCAATTCAGATCCTGTATCTCAGCTCAAAAGAACCATTTCCTTAGTTAAAGCCATCTGCTCCCTCAATTAAGAGTACTCTGTAAGGATTTTTTTTTTAAATCTGCCAACTCATTATACTCACAAAGCTGTTGAAATACTCATGAAAAATATGTCCTTTCTATAAAGGTAGGCAAGGCTGATAGCAAGACAACTCTACCAATGGACTACAGAAAGCAGAACATGGGCACTTTTGCATTTTCTGGACTGGCAAATGTGTTTAGATTTGGAATACCCAAGAATAAATGACTGTCTTTAAATTATAGCAGAATTTACTCCTTTTGGAAATCCCGGTTAAGAAAAATGCCTGGCTACACCTTGAAGGTGGAGTGGAGATGCCCATTCTTATAACTTAACACATGGATAAGATCACAGCCTCAAGTACCCTTTGTCTGTTGAAGCAATACATTACAACATACTGTCAAATCTCTGTTTCAGTACGTTTTCTCATTTACCAAGATAAGAAAGGTCTGAAATGCTCAGAAGAATGCCTGATGCTTAAGTTTATTATGTGAAGACTTCCTCTAACTGAGAGCAGACTCCAAGAATGGAGGTGATGACTAGGTGGGCTACCCAACTCAGAAGAGAAGTACAAGTAACAAGTGAATGAGTAGCCTTCAAAGAGTTAGAAGACTGACACTGACTAACAATGAAAGGACAATGTAAAAAGGATAAAGTTATAGAAAAGAAATTAGAAGTGGAAGAAATGGGGAAAAAAAAGATGAAGTTCTTGCTCTCTTTCTCTCTCTCAGTAGGAGAGGAGGCAATGGATGTATAATCCACAGTACTTGAGTGCTGATGCCAGTGATATGTAAAGCCCCATGGAATTACTTAAATGCACCATCCAAGCAAAGAAACTGCTATAAAGTTGGTGAACATGAGGTCTAGGACTTCTTTCATTTATTTTGTTTTGCTGTATTAAGAAGTCCAGATTACGGAAATGTGACCGATTTGAAAGCACATTTTTTTTCCTGGGAAATTTTAGCGTTCTTAGTGACTTGTGTGATATCGTATAATTGTTGGTCTGATAGAGAGGTTGTGTTAATAAAATTAAAATGTGTCCCAAGACTGAATGATTAGAAGGATCAAACCTCTCTCTCTTTTTACTACAACAGGACTGCTATCTAAGGAAAATATTCACAAATTATGTCACTAACTAAGCAGAAAGTACAGCTTAGTAAGTAAGCTTACCATGACATTAGACTTTCGAATGATAACTGCTGTAGTAACCTAAGCTACAAGGGTTATATTCTGCTCAGGATAGAACAGCCAGCCAAGCTTCCAAAGCTTCAGGCCACCTTACATACCTTACATGCACCTTAACTGTTAGACAGCTCACACTGAGCTGAATGAAAGACAGGATTGACTGCCAAGTCCTTGAGAGCTTTCTTGACAACTGAGAGAGGGAGACCAAGCTCTGACAGGACATTGCTAGGAAAAGCAAAAACTCACATCCATACCCTGGCATAAAAAAAAAAAAAAAAAAAAAAAAAAAAAAAAACCACCAAAAAACAAAGGGGATGGAGGGAGGGAGAAGCTCTGGCAGCAATGATCACTCAAACATCTACCGTTATGGTACTTTTACCTACACAACTGAACTTTGCTCATCATGCTAACCACAGCTGCAGTAGCCTAAACTATATGGGTAGAATACCACTGTTTAGAACATTTGGAAAATGGAAGGAGAAGAGTCCAGGAGAAGTTGGAGAATGGTCCTACCAAAACCTGACCTAGACCTGGAAAGGCAAACTAACTTGTAGTGCTTTCTAAAGGTATTTTACAGAGGACCAATATGCTGCTTCTAGCATTCTTCTCAGGTCCCCCCTTTCCAAAATGCCAGAGGCAAAGCCAAGGCCCTCGTAGAATATGCCTTGACCCTGCCTAGAATAGCTCTGTTGTGGTATGAATATCAAAAGGTAATAGCCTGAGACAAACATTTGGAAACAGCCTGCTTTGACACAGGTTGTCTATTCTTAGCTTCACAAGAAACAGACAATGCATTGGATGTCCGGAAAGACTTTCTTCTATCAAGATAGTACCAGAGTTGTCTGTGAACATCTAAGGTATGAAGAATCCTCTCTCCCTCATTTGTAGGTACAGGAAAGAACACAGGGAGATAGAAATTCTGGCTTAATGCAAACTTCGATACCACCTTAGGCATAAAAGGATTAATTCTGAAAGAAATCACGTCTGTGTGAACAATGAGATAATGTTTACGCACCACAAAAGCTTGCAACTCAGATGTTCTTCTTGCAGAAGTCAGATCAATCAGTAAAACTGTTTTTCATGTTAAAAACTTCAAGTCAGCCAGGTGAGCTGGTTAAAATGGAGCAAGTCTTAGCTTCTCTAACACACAATTAAGATCCCAAGGAGGAGCCACCGGTTTTCTTGGAGGTCTCTTAGGCAGCACCCCTTTGAAAAACATTTTGGCATGAGACTGCATTGAAAGAGTGGGATCCATATGTAGACATGCTGAAATGAACCTTGACAAAGGAGTAACACAGGCCATAGGATAGTAACTGACACAAATATGCAAATTCAGTGAAATGCTAGCCCTGAAGGGGAGCTGGTTATTTTTATGGCACCAATTAGCAAAACGTTTCCATTTACTTATCTATGATTTTATAGTAGAAGACTTTCTTGCCTCCATTAGTACCTGCTGCATGTCCTCAGTAAAGAGGTGTCTAAAAGATAAAACACCATGTCATCCAGGCAATCAGTTGTAGTTGTTTGAGGTCTGGATGTAACATAACAACCCTGTTCTTGTGTGAGTATATCTAGCTTGTGAGGAATCTTGTACTAATTACTCCAGGTAAATTCCAAAAGAAGGGAGAACCACTACTGCCTGGGCCAGAAGAGAGTCACTACAATGATCTTTGGGGATTCCTTCTGAATCTTTAGGAGTACGCTAGATATCAGTGGAGAAGGTGGAAAAGCATACAGGAGTAAAAAAAAATCCAAAACCTTGAAACGTTGAGGTAAAATGCAGCATTTATTCCAAACAGGAAAAGAATTATAATGCTTTCAGGATCAACCCTTCTTCATTATTCAATACACTGTCTTGAGACTAAGAGTGAATGAGGCAATAGCAGGTATGGGTAAATGTGAGTGCTTTCTTTCACACAGCTGTAATCAGACATGTTCAAAACATTCTTACAAATGCAGCTAGACCAAAGGGGAGTACTGAGAAATGTAAAGGCTCAACTTGTTTGAAAAGTAAAAAAGAAGTTATATTCTTACCATAACGTTCCATCTGCATTGTTGATCTTCATTCATTCTTGATGGCTGGGTTTCGATTCCTTCCTCGGAACCAACTTGGCCTTTATAACAACCTTGCGCCAGCCAGAAACTCTCAAACTAAGGTTATTCATAGTGCTTCCCTTCAGATCGACTTTGCCTGTAGAAATAAGAAAGCGGAAGCTTTGTCTGAGCAATTGCCCTATCACATCACCAAGACTAGTTCCTTACCTCCAGGAGTCTTTGGAGGGGGAAGGAGGGTGGGATGTCAAGAATGAATAAAGATCGACAACACAGATGGAACCTTATGGTAAGAACATAACTTCTTTATCTGATGTTGTCAATCTTCATTCATTCTTGATGATTGGGACAGAGTCCCTAGCTACTTATATCCCAGGAGGCCCTATGAAAAGATATTCCTGAGCATCATTGAACGAAAGGATGCTCTTTCCCTGGAGACCATATCCAATTTGTAATGAGTGATAAAGGTATGAGGGGTAGACCAAGTAGCTGCTGTGCAAATGTCATCCATAGAGACTCTTGAATGAAAGGCTACTGAAGTGGAAATTGATCTGGTGGAAAGAGCCTTCACTTTAGCTGATACACTCACTTTATTCTGTTGATAAACAAAGGTGATGCAGTCTCTCAACCATTTTGGCAAAGTGACTTTAGAAACTGGCTTGCCTAATTTAGGAGTTGAAAAAGACAGGAACAATTGGTCCATTTTGTTGAATGATTTAGTCCTGTCTAAGTAAAAATGCAATTGTCTATGTACAGCCAACAAATGCAAACAATATTCTCCTTTATTTGAAAAATCTGGGAAGAAAACTGACAGGTCAATGGATTGGTTAATATTTGAATCGAAGACAATTTTGGGTAGAAAGGAGGGGTTAGTCCGAAGGGATATTCTCTCTCTGTGAAAAATGATGTATGGGTGCTTTATGCACAAGGCCTGTAACTCTGATACTCTCCTGGCAAAAGTGATGGCTACCAGGAATAAGGTCTTCCAAGACAAAAAATGTATACCACAGGTGGCTGCTGGCTCAAAAGGTTGGCGAATCAAAGCTTGTAAGACTAACGTCAAACTCCAAGGTTCAGTGGGTTTTTTAAAGGGTGGTTTTAAATGCATGACTCCCTTTAAGAAGGTTTTGCAGAGGCAGTGAAATATTAAAGAAAAATCGTCAAAGCCATTACGGAAAGTTGAAATAGCTGCTAAATGGAATCTGATAGTAGAAACTGAGGCTCCAGACTGGAGTAAAGTTGACAAATATTCCAACACTTTATTAATCAGGGCTGAAAAGGGGTCAAGTCCTTTTTTTTGAGACCAGATTACAAATCTGTTCCACTTACTATGATAAATTTTCCTGGTGGACAGTTTATGGGAAGCCAGAAGCATCTTTTGTACTGGGGAAAGAGATTATTCTGCCTGGCAATTACCGGAAGTGGAGGTACCAAGCGGTCAGCTTGAGACTTGGTAGGTTGGGATGGACCAGCCCCTGTGGATGAGACAACAGTCCCGGAGTTGGATCCAGAATCCATGGGCGGTGAACTAGGTGAGGCCAAAGAAAGGGGAACCAGACTTGGGTGGAATGTCAGAAATTCACTTTTGTGGCCTTGAATAAAGATCAAAGGGGATATGGTAACCTCTGGTAATTATTGTCTGCACCCAGGGATCTGATGTTATTGAATGCCAGGCTAAGTGGTGCAGACAGCATTGTCCTCGGACTGCTTCAAGAGGCAAGCAATCAGGCCGCTCTTCAGGAGTGCTGATAGGGCTGTCCAGAGAAGAAATTCTTGGAGTCCTGGTTACGCGGGCTCCCTCTGCCATGGGAAGGGCGTCTTCCTGATGAGTTCTCCCTATGCCCTGTGAAGAAAACTCACCACGCGTACCAAGAAAAGGCCCTTGGGACTTCCCGAACCACATCTTTCACTTCTCTGATTCCTGGTATAGGATCGTTGAGGAGTGGAAAAACGTACATCCACAGTAGAAAGGGTCTTTCCTTCACACACCTGGCTAATGTGTCATTAACTTTTGGGCCAAACAGAGAAGCATCAACAGAAGCGTTGACAAAGGAAGACTTGAAGGGGTCCGCGAAGTCGCACAAGAGCTTCCAGGCATGACGTCTCATGACAATGCCTGCAACCGCTGTTCTGACCGCCCCCTTTGCTTGTATGTGCAATCAACCGCATGGATGAGTTAGAACTGGATTCTAGAGTGGCAAGCTGGGAGGCAACCTTGTTGCGTACCTCATCAGACACTGCTCCTGCTAAGGTTCCTGACAGTTCGGTGCTCAAATCCCTTTGAAGACAGGTAAAATGTGCAAAATAATTCAACAACCATATGGCAAAAGTCACTGAAGCATAGACCCACTTCCCTAACCTGTCCAATGTCTGAGACTCTTGGACTCTCCTCTGCGAGTTCCTTCTGTGACCGCTGCCACCACCATAGCATATATTGCAAACCCTTGGACCAATGACATTGATCCTCTGGGGGCGAGGGGAGAGTATTTTGTTAGGTCTAAGGGGGGTTGGCTCAATGGTGTCAGGAGCCTTCCAAGCACACGGCACAATGAGCTTGACCAACACATCTGCAGGCGGGGGTCACTCAGGAAGTAGAGGGTTGGGCACAGAAAGCCTGCAAGAATACAGACTCCTCAGAGGAAGGATTGGTGGGCTTCCAGTCACCCCTCTGCTTTAAGATCTCCGTCTCCAAAGGAGACATCTTTAGGGTGTGACTGTGGGGACCCTTCCCCTTCATTGTAATCAGTATCTTTGGTGAGAGATTCTTCTGGTGAAATCAACGTGCTTCTTCTTGCATGATCTCTTACAGGGTGACTCATCAGGGGGGAGGTCTGAAGAGAGGGTACCCTGCGGTAGGGTATTTTGCTGCACCTGTACCCGTTGCCCCGGTGTAGTAGACTGTGACAGCTGTGAGCCAGAGGACATGTATGTATGACATTCTGGTGCCAAGGGTGTCAACTGTCAGCCTGCTGAGGCGAGTGCTCTCTCCATAATCTGGAAGGCAGGCCTGCCTGAGGAGGGATGGGAGCCCGGAACTAAGAAGGACAACCTCGGAACCGGGGTCACACTCCGCTCCAATGAGCCCACCTCCAGAGAAGGAGCTGCAAGAGCAACCGGAACCATAGAAGGCACCATGTAAAAAATTGGTGCTGTACTAGGGATCCCGGTGCCAGCAGCCAAGTCATGGTCCCATGAGTGGGTCGGCTTGGAGCGAGCAGAGGTCCACAGAGTAGGTTCCGGAACCATGGTGAGATCCACCCACAGTATCAAAGAAGCTGGCATCGAGGGCTCCAAATTCTGTGGTGAGGCAGAAGGAAGAAGATAAGTTGGAATCTGTGGAGAAAAAACATCAGCTCCAGGTGGGAGGGAGGTCCTAGATGGGGGTTGGAATGCCTGTGGCCGCTAAGAGATGATCCATAAGTCTGACTACATCAAGTTTCAAAAGGCTGATGGTGGAAAAGAATGGACATCCCCGATGGAGATTCTGGTCAGTCAAAAGGGACTGAGCTGCTGTCCAACAAAGGGGTCAATGGACAGGGAATATAGAGTCCTGGCTAGTATTTCAACCTTCGGCACCGTGGTCGAATGACCAGAAGGTTGTGATGGAGAGGAAGTGACCAATTTCAAAGGAGAAGCTATTGTTGGTGCTGAGAGGGTCTGCAGTACCGTGGAAGGGGTTAGTACCATGGGGATTTTAGTAGTCTGTTCCATGGTCAAGGATGGCACTGTGGAGGGAGTCTTAGGTTTCAGTGCCGAGACAGATGTCGGTGCCAATTTAGGTTTAGTCGGTATACATTCATTTGTTTGAAAGGAGGTTGTATGATTTGCCAAAGTGCGAAAGTACAACCTCCAGATGTCTGAAATGCCGAGTGACAATGGTTCAAATTCCAATGAGCGAATGCACATTGCCATTCGTTCATTGGAAGTTGGCATTTCAGGTGCAGATCGCACTACAGCAGCAGTCAGGAAATGATCCCTTTCCCTCACTGTAGTGCGATCTCTGAGTTTGTATATTAAAGTAGGGGGGTGGGGGGTGCAGCCCCCCACATGGGGCTTGCCTCCCTGCATAATGATGTTTGGAGATGTTTAGATTTTGAAAATGGTCAAATCTGGTTTTCCAGATTACTATTTTCGAAGTCTATTTCCGTTCCAGTCATTGTCTTTTGTTGTTTATAATGTCGATGAAATGACCATGCGCACACATCCATTTCAAACAAATGAATGTATACCATTTAGTCTTTGGTTCTTGTGAATGAGGAGATGCTGGGATGAGTGGTTCCTCTTCTTTGTTTCGTTCCTAGGAGGTTTTGACACTTCCGCCTCAGACAAGGCCTCCAAAAAGGGATTTTTAATAAACCCTTTAAAGATCAGCTTATTCTTATGCTCTGCTAAGATGCAGGCATTAAAGCCCTTACAGAGCTCGCAAGAAGGTTGGACCTGTAAATGAGGAACTCCTAAACAATATACGCTGGAAAGATGCCCATTGAAGTTGGGCAACTTCTTCCTGCCACATTTGTCACACTGTTTAAAGCCAGTAGTACATTTTTTGTCAGTCATTTAAAAAAAAAAATACAAATCACCAGACAAAGATTTTACGCGATCACAGACACACATGGTAATAGAGAGAAAGTTGTTTTTTTTTTTTTTTTTTAATACCAACAATGGTAATACAGGTATACCCAGATGGGTAAAGAGAAAGAGGAAGGGAGAATACCAGCAATGGTATTAGAGATTTACCTAGAGGTAAGAAGGAAGGGAGGGGCCTATACCAACTATGGTACAAAGAAATACCAGAAAAGGTAATAAGAAAGGAAAAATAGCATTCACACACTAATTCAAACTATATATGTATATACACGACTAAGAATAACAAGGGGTTTAAGAAAGAGAAATAGGAAAAATTTCGAAAAATAGTGAAAAAATTTAACAGCTTGAGAGCAGGCATGACACGCCTTGAAACTCTACACGGCAAACGAGATCTGGAGGGAAGGGAAGAGAGGCACTATGGGTAACCTTAGCTAGAGAGTTTCTGGCATCTTGAAACTCTACACGGCAAATGAGATCTGGGGGGGGGGGAAGAGGCACTATGGGTAACCTTAGCTCGAGAGTTTCTGGCTGGCACGATCTTGTTATATTGGCTGAGTCGGTTCCGAGGACAGAACCAAAACCCAACCAAATATTATATATGGCCTGTAAAAGGGTATGTGACTATGTCTCAGTAAACACTTTCAAGATAAAAGGTATTCAATCCGCACTTTACGAGGAAGAAGGAATATTCTGTTGAGTTACCATCTTGAACACTGGGATTTAAAGATGATTATAGTGTGGGGGAAAATACTCATAATATGTTTCCATTGACTTCCTTTATTTGCAGAAAGGGAGAACACATTTAAAAGCATGCTCCTTTTGCAAAGGAAGCATATTCTTTTTACAGCCCCTTGCATAACATACTGCATAAAATGAATTTCACCATGGACTAATGAAGCCTTGAACTAAATGGAACATGCTACAAAGGAAATCCGATGACATCAGTCATACAACTCATTTTCAGGAACTGCCTGACTCGCTAATCTGTGGAAACCTTACAGTTCTGTGGCAAAAGAGCCTACTATTCTTCCACCTTCTCTGAGTGCTTCATTCAAGAGATAGTGCATGCAAGTGTATGTATACTGAGGGATAGTAATGGAGTCTCCAACTTCCTAAGCGGAGTGAAAAGCAAGGAGGAGTTATTTAAAGGTGTTTGCATTTTTCCTGCAATGGGGGAAATAGTGAAAGGACATTTGACTTCTTTTGATCTGGTTCAACATGTTGGTTGTTGGATCCAACCTCGGCGCCTTATACTAAAGCCGTGGATCTGAGAGCTGTGACTCCTCCTCAACCCACAATTCCCCTCTTCTGCTGAATTACCTTGGATACAGTTTGCACAATGACCAAAACTGGTGACACACTGTATAGGAAAGGATAAGGAGGAAAAACATTTAAATCACTATATAGTCTGTGAGTTACAAAGGGGTCAAACAGGGCCATAGGAGGTCTGGCCGAACTCCAGAAGGAAAAAATGAAAATGTGTCAGGGGGAAAGAGGAGGTGGGCTGAACTAGACAAAAAGGAAACAAGACAGATCTATAGTTATGGTAAATACACTAACTGTTTTATCAAAAGTTGTCTTCTTTTGTCTAATTCAACATGTTGGACAGATTCCCAAGCTACCTGATAAGGACCTGGATGGTCTCAAGTAAGGACATCTCTCAGTACAGGAGAGCCGAAAGATGTGCGAACTCCAGACTGCACATCTGAACTATAATGCGATACAAAGGTATGAGTTGAAGATCAAGTTGCTGCAGCGCATAGATGACTGACAAGCACTCCTTTTGCAAATGTTGTTGAAGTTGTCATTGCCCTAAAAGAATGAATCTTATGCTTTGATTGAAAACATGCAATCACAGACAAATGAAATGCCGTCTGCCAACCATTTTGGTAGGGTTACTTTAGACAAGGACTGTCCAAGCTTGTTCTTGAAGAACGATATAAACAGTTGACCTGATTTTCTGAAATTCTTAGTACAATGGTGATAAAACCAGAGTTGTCTGTTGATATCCAAGACATGTAAAGTATGTTTTCC
This sequence comes from Protopterus annectens, assembly GCF_019279795.1. Taxonomy (NCBI): domain Eukaryota; kingdom Metazoa; phylum Chordata; order Ceratodontiformes; family Protopteridae; genus Protopterus; species Protopterus annectens. Next base: position 444,208,850 of record NC_056732.1, on the reverse strand, counting down.
CTGAAAGAAACGTTACATCTACAGATGCTGCTGGTTCAAAAGGTTTTTGGGTTAGTGACTGCAGTAATAAAGTAATTTGCTGGAAGGGACTGGATCACAAACTGGGGGACTCAATAAAAACATCTTCCTAAGGAAGGCTTTGGTCACTGAGAGAAGCAATAGATGTGGAGCACTATGTAAAAGTTTGAAATGGCTGCTAATTGGACTTAATTGCACAAGTAACTTCAGCCAGCCCTGGATAATTCAGAAAGAAACTCTCAAATTTCAGGTAGAGGTGTTGAAAACAGGTTTAGTCCCTTAGAAGAGGCCCAGATGAAAAAAAAATCTTCCATTTGCATTTGTAAGTTTTTCAGGGTGAGTTTCGTTGAGAAGGAAATATGATAAGGGCTACCAGGGAAGAAAGCCTGGCATTTCAGTCAGTCGTTAGACTTGGAGAAACCATGCAGTCAGTTTTAGGGCCTTGAGGTCTGGTAGAGCTAGCCCAGATGTGTAACTGAGGAGATCTGGAAATGGATAAAGAACCCATGGTGGGTGAACTAGATGAGGCAAAAGAAAGGAGAACAATACCTGCCAAGGCCAGAAGATGGCAATCAGCAGTACCCTGGTCTTGCACTCAACAGCTTTCTGAATGAACTTGGTGATCAGGAGAATTGGCAAAAAAGGCATAAATGAGACTTAGGAGCCAAGGATGGACTAAGCATCTCTTGGTGATTGTCCCTGTTGAAAGATGAGGACGAAATAACTTCTGCACTTGTTGTTTACGTACGAAGAAAAAAATCAGAGCACGGGTGGTACCAGTGGCCGAAACTAAAAGTTATGTACTCAACACAGCTAGGCATCTTTGTTGTCCATTTTCATTCTTCATCTATACATGGGGTTCAGATCTGATCCTTGGATCTGACTCAGATGCATAATTCAAACTTCTGATCTAGCTCTCAAGCTCCTCCCTCTACCCATACTGTCCTAGTCCATTCCCATTACCTCAGATTGAGTTTGTTGCCATTAGGCCTCTATAGCCAGACAGAGACAGGAATAGCTGACAGTGAAAGGAAGGGCTCAGACGCGGAGCTGTATGTTCTAAAACACAGTCCTACAGGTCTCTCCAGAAAACTTAAGGATGGAGATGGATGGGAGGGAAGTTGAGGAATAAGGAAAATGGACAACATATATACCTAGTTATGGTGAGTACATAAGTTTTAAATCTGATGTTGTCCTCTTCATTCCTCCTCAACTTATGGGACAAAGTCCCCAGCTATGCTGATCTTGGGTGGCCCTCATGGAAGGATATTCCTAACTACTGCTGAACCAAAGGCCTGTTTCTAGATAAAATGTCCAATTTGTAATGCATAACAAAGGTATGAGCAGTGGCCCATGTGGGTGTTGTGCAGACATCAACAACAGATGTTCTACACCAAAACGCAGCTGAGTGTGCCTTGGTTGGTTAGGGTAAGGCCATGCCTTGTTGAGAACAGATCATGAAATACATTCTGTAATCCAATTGGCTAAAGTGACCTTAGAAACTGGGAACCTCAGTCTTTTCAGTGAAAAGGAAACAAATAGTTGATATGATTTTCTGATTTGTTTTGTCCAGTGAAGATAAAATCTTAACTGTCTGTGTACATCAAAGAGATGAAGCATGTAATTTCCTTTATTTGAAAAATTTGGAAAAAAGACTGGTAAATGAATGGACTGATTAATGTTATTTTCAGAAGCCACTTTGGGTAAACAATGAAAGGTTTGTCAGTAAGGTGACTCCATCTTTATGGAAAATGACGTAGAAGGGTTTCCTCTTTGTGGAAGTAAGAGCTACTAAGAAGACTGCTTTCCATGAAAGGAATTTTAAATCAGTTTTAGCTGAAAGTTCAAAATGTTTCTGAGTTAGACCATGTAGCACAACTGTGAGAACCCAGGGAGGTGAATGATCCTTTACTGGTGATCCATGAAGAAAAACACTCTTTAGGAATGCTTTGCATAATTTGGACAAAGCCAAGGAATACTTTCTGTCTCCTGTGTGGAAATTAGAAATAGCTGTTAATTGTAGTTTAAAGGTAAAAAAACTAGCTCCGTCTTTAAAAAGGATGGCTAAAAATTCAAGTACTGCAGAAACTGGAACAGAGAAAGGATCAAGCTCATTACTCAATGCCCAAAGATAAAATCCTTTCCACTTGCTCTTGTAAACTTTCTTAGTAGACTCTTTTTGTGCAAAATAATGGTACATATGGTAGAAGAAAGCCTGGGCTGTCTATCCATTACTGGAAGTGGAGAAACCATGCAGTTAAGTTTGAGGGTCTGGATATTGGGATGTTGGATCCCTGGTGGGTGAGAGAGGAGATCCAGAGAGGACTCCAGTATCATGGAGGATGACAAAGGTGAGACCACATGAAGGGGAACCATACCTGTAGAGGCCAGAAGGGGACAGTGATGATGACTGATCTCTTCAGCTGACTTGCTTTCTGAATAAATTTGGGAATCAAGTGAAGAGGGGGATAAGCATAAAGACCACCAGAGGGCCAAGCATGGACTACAGCATCTCTTGGTGACTTCCCCTGAGGGGGGATAAGTGTGAAGTACCTGCTGTACTTGTTGCTGTGGGGAGAAACAAAGATGTTGCAGTAAGGTTGGTCCCAATGACAGAAGATCCCTTCACTGCAGACTGGTTGAGAGACCACTTGTGAGTCATCAGGATGGATCTGCTTAGTGTGTCCGCTAAAAAGTTAATTCTCCCCAGAATGTGAACTGCAACTAGAAAGCAATCTAATGAGATTGCCCATTCCCACACTCTCATGGCCTTTCTGCAGAGGGGATAACACCAGGTCCCTCCTTATTTGTTGATGTACTAGACTTCAGACATGCTCTGAATTGCAATAGTCAAAGAGGGGGAAAGAATAGTCCGGTAAAATCTATGTCCTTGATGGCTCTAGTGGAGTGGGCTTAATTTTTGAATTTAGATGTTCTCCATGGTAGGGGAAGTAAAAGGATATAGCCATGGAAATCTAGGCAGAAATAGTCTGTTTTGTCACCACTTTTCCCAGAGCTCTGGGGTGAATGGAGACAAATAAATGTGCTGACTTTCTAATGAACTTGGTCTTGTCAAGGTAAAATCTAAGCTGCCTGTGAACATCAAGGTAATGCAAGATGCTCTCACTGTCATTCTGGGAATGTGGGAAAAAGGTGGGCAGGTGAATACCTTGGTTTAATGACAGCTCATTGACCACCTTGGGCATGAAGGAGGGGTTGGTCCTCAGGGTCACTCTACCCTTGTGGAAGAGGAGAAAGGGAAATGTCGCCATGAGGGCCTGGAGTTCTGACACACTTCTGGCTGATGTCAGGGCCACCAGGAGTACAGATTTCCAGGTAAAGTGTTTCAGAGATGCTTTAGATGCTGGTTCAAAGGAAACAACTGTGAGCTTCTCCAAAATGTAGTTCAGGTCCCATGGAGGTGGAACTGGCCTCATGGGGTGCTTGAGATGCAGTACTCCCTTGAGAAATAACTTTGCAGGAAGACGGGATGCTAAAGAAGGGTCAAGAGGCAGACAAGCCAAACTAGCAGCAAGGTGGGCCTTAACAGTGGAATATGCCAACCCTGCTTGGAAGAGTTCACAAAGACAAGACAGCACTAAGGGGACCTCACCTTGAAGTGGGTCCAGCTGTCTTTGCAGACACTACATGAAGAATCTTTTCCATTAAGACAAATAAGATCTTCTAGTATTAGGTTTCCTGACCTCCTGCAGGCCTGTTAGCATGTCCTCGGTGTAAAGGTGTCTGTAAGGGATCAAAATTCTATCACCCACAGAGTTAGGTTCAGAGATTCCAGGTAGGGATGAATTAGGGTTTTCTTGTCCTGTGTGAGAAGGTCCATTCTGTAAGGAAACTTGTGATGATTACCCCTGGCTAAATGCAGAAGGAGGGGGAACCAATCCTGTCTTGGCCAAAAAGGAGTCACCAACAAGATTTTATGTCTGTCCTGCTGGATTTTCAGTAGGACTTTTTGAAGCAGAGTGGGAAAGTACAGTTGTGTACACTTACCATAAATGTAGATGTTCGAGTGTATTCACTGTTGCAGTCATTACATTTGGGTAATCTGCTGGCAGGTTGACCTTAGTCGGCCTGATTATCAAAGTCTTGGGTCCTGCATTGGTTGCTGTCCCTTCTTCCATGACGTCAGGGGTATAAAACATGCAGCCGACGCCATTACATCAGTTTTTTTGCCCCAAATGTCAGGTGCCCCCCAAATGGGGAGCCAAATATTTAAGTAATTAAAAACACAAAAATATACCTCCAAACAAAAGCAAATACACCAAAAAGGCTTTTAAGCATAGTAAAGGAAAATAGAGGTATAGTAAGAGAAAAACAGGAGGCTGGAGGGTGGGTAACCAGGACTGCAACAGTGAATACACTCGAACATCTACATTTATGGTAAGTGTACACAACTGTACTATGTTCTTCGTGTTTCACTGTTGCAGTCATTACATTTGGGTAGATTCCCAAAGCTATGGTTGGGAGGATGGATTTATACAGTATTAGGACCAGCTATAAGGCCCTGCAGGACAGCAGTGGCAAAACCAGCTCTGGATTTAGAGAAGAAAGGTAAATGGTAATGTTTGTTGAACGTATGAACTGAGCTCCAGATAGCAGCTTCTAGAATGTCTCTGGTAGGAACACCTCTGAGAAAGGCTGTAGAAGTAGATGCAGCCCTGGTGGAATGAGATCTGATCCCCTGGGGGATAGTTTTGTCATGGTGCATATAGCAGAAATGAATACAATGGCTTATCCATTTGGAAATAGTCTGCTTTGAAATAGCGTTTCCCTCTGCCCCTGCATCAAATGCCACCAGTAGTTGTTCAGATTTTCTTAGAGATTTTGTCCTGTTTAAGTAAAATCTAAGTTGTCTGTGTAAATCCAATGAATGCAGAATCCGCTCCCCCTTGTTCTGTGGATTGGGAAAGAAAGTTGGCAAATGAATGGTCTGATAAAGAGCCACACTGGATACCACCTTATGCATGAAGGATGGACTGGTCCTGAGAGACACCCTGTCTGCATGAAAAATAACGAAAGGCTCCACTGCCATAAGAGCATGTAATTTGGAAATCCTTCTAGTTGAAGTGACTGCTAAAAGGAAAGCTGCTTTCCAGGAGAGAAATTTTAAGTCTGCAGTAGCAGCTGGCTCGAAAGGAGGGAGAACGATTTCTTCCAATATAAAACTGAGGTCCCAGGCAGGGGTTGGAGCTCCCCTGGGTGGTCTTAAGTTTTTGGCCCCTCTGAGATACTGCTTTAGCAGAGGATGAGAGAAGAGGGGAAGTTCTGTGTTGTAAATGGCTGAGGCATGGATTTTTATGGAAGAAAAGGACAGGCCCTTGTGAAGCATCTCAGTTAAGTATTGTAAAATCTGAGGAATATTGGGCACTGCTGTGCTTATTCCTTGTGATTGATTCCAGCCACACAATCTTTTCCATTTGTCAGCATAAGATTTTCTAGTACTAGGCCTTCTTGCCTACGAAATGATTTTCATCACAGGTTTTCTGAGGGATGCTAAGGGTGAATTTAGGTGATTAGCCACGCAGCAAGATTCAAAGTTTGGAGCTGAGTGTGCAGAATTTAGTTGTTCTGCTGAGACAGTGAGTAAGGTATCTGAGGCAGGTGCCACGGTGGAAGGTGTGACACATTGCACAGGAGTGGGTACCAGTGTTGACGAGGCCAGTCTGGAGCAATCAAAATCATTTTTGGTTTGTCCTGTTTGACTGTTAGTAGAACTTTGGAGAGCAGAGGCAGAGGGGGAAAAGCATAGACTGATAGGTTTTTCCAGCTGAATGATAGAGCAACCACTTTCCAGGCTTTTTTGTGATGAGTTCTTGTGCAGAATTTGTCCAACTGATAGTTCTGGGGTGAGGAAAAGATCGATGTCCGGACTCCCCCATTTGCGTTTCAACATGTTGAAAATCCGTGGTTCCAGTTTCAATTCGTGTGGGTCCATGATATTTCTGCTTAGTTCATCTGCCAGAGTATTCAGCTTTCCTGGCAGGAATTGAGCTTGTAGTTGTATTTGACAGGTCAAGGCCGTGTTCCACAATGCCATGGCTAGTCTGGTAGGAGTGTGTACCCCCCTGCCTGTTTATGTACCACATAACTGAGGTGTTGTCTGTCTTTATCATTAATTGTCCTGGATGAAGGTAGTCCTTGAAGGCTGTCAGTGCATTCTGTACAGCTAGCATCTCTTTTTGATTGATTATGAAGGTGCATTTGATTTGGGCTCCATTTGCCATGAAAGCACTTCCCTGCCAGGTGAGCCCCCCAAGCATAATCTGATGTGTCTGTAGTTAGGGTTTGGGCGGCAGGGGGTGGACTGAATGGCAGTCCCTTGTTTTGGTGGCAGGCCTCTGCCCACCACAGGAACTCTAGCTGCAGGCAAGGTATGATAGGAATCATTGTTTCCAGGCTGTGACAATGTTGACTCCATAAACTTTTTAAGTACCACTGAAGTTTCCTCATATGCAATCTTGCACATGGAATTAGAAGAATGCAGGAGGCCATGAACCCCAAGGCTTGCAGAATTTGTCTTGCAGATAGCAGGGTTTTTGTGGCCACCTGTTTGAAGTAATTTACCAAATGAATTTGTTTTTCTGGCGTAAGGTAAGCCATCTGGGCAGTTGTATTCAAGCTTGCACCCAGGAATGTAATTTTATGAGCGGGTACCAGTTGTGATTTCTTTTCATTTATGGTGTACCCTAGACAAGTTAGAACCCTTTTTACAAACGTCAGATGTTTTAGAAGAATGTCCTTGTTTTCTGCCTGAATTAGACAATCGTCCAGGTATGGATATATATGAATATTTCTTTGCCTGCAAAATGCAATTACTGGAGCCAGGCACTTTGTGAAGACCCTGGGTGCAGTAGATAAGCCAAAGGGCAGTGCAGAGAACTGGTAATGCAAGTAGCCTGCTTTGAAGCGGAGGTATCTTCTGCAAGATTCCCTGATTGGGATATGCAGGTAAGCCTCTTTTAAGTCTAGAGATACCAACCAGGCATCTTTGCCTAGCATAGGAAGTAACTGTTAAGGAGTCAGCATCTTGAATTTTGGAATGTCCAGAAATGTGTTTAGAGTAGATAAGTCCAGAATTGGACGCCATGATTTGTCTTTTCTGGGTACCAGGAAAAGTCTTGAATAGAAACCTTGTCCCTTTTCCTCTTCTGGTACTGGTTGAATAACCCCCATGTTCATGAGGGAAAGTACTTGTTTCTGGGCCTCTGCCCACTGATATGGGGGCAAGTCTGGCCATCCGTTTGGGATTGGCAACGTGTGGAAATGAAGTCTGTATCCCTGGGATATTATATTTAAAACTCATTTGTCCTGGGTTTTAAGTTGCCAGTTTCTTGCATGAAGTGCCAGTTTCCCCCCCAAAGGGGCGGCTAAAAGGTAAGTGCTTGGTAGGTGTAAAGGGAAATCGTTGAGACTGCTTACCATAGGGAGGTGCCTTGTTGTTTCCAGATTTGGAGGAGGAGGCACCCCATTGTTTTGTTCTAAAAGTCCCTTGTGACTGAAACCTGGAGCCTTTGGAATGTCTGGGCTTGACTTGAGTGGCTCTCGAAGGAACTGGAAAGGACCAGTTCTTAGTAGGCCAGTGCCTACTAAATCTTTGGAGGTTGCACTTGTAAGAAATCTTTCACAGTTTGCATAGATTTAACTTTATCTTCCATCTTTTTTAAAACTTCTTCAGCCTTATTACCAAAGGGACAGTCCTGTTGTAAAGGAGCATCCAACAATTTTGCATTAACATGATCAGGCAGAGTTTGCTCTTTGAGCCAAGCATGCCTTCTAAGCACAGACCCAGTTACAGCAGCCCTGCAAGAGGCCTCCAAAGATTCAAAACCACATTGCAAAGTATGTTTTCCAACTTGTTCAGCTGAATGCAATAAATCCTGTAAATCTTTATTTTCCACACAGTCAGAAATTAACATCATTTTCTGTTTAACAGTCCCATGATATGCTGTTGATATTTAAGCATATGAAATTGACAGTTTAAAGCCCTGATTGCCAAAGTTGCAGAAATGTAAACCTTCTTACCCCATCTATCCAGCACCCTGGAATCTCTATCAGAAGGGGTAGGATTTTTAGCAGTAGAGGCCTTAATACCCTTGGGACCCTGAGAAATGGTTTTAAGATCTGCAATAGGATTTTTGAAAAGGAATTTGTGGGAGTCAGGAACCTTGTAGTATTTGTCTGGCTTACAAGGAGCCGGAGGCAGAGAATCAGGAGCCATACTAGATTCTGAAAAAACATCATCAACAAAGTCTAGAACAGGAGGTATAGCCAAAGGCCTATCCTGAGGAAGAAGAAGAAAATCCCTAAATCTCTTTTTAGATTCAGAGAAATCCTGACTTTCCCAGTGGAAATGCTCCCGTAAGGTATGTAAAGTTTCCCCAGAAGAAAAATCCTCAGGGGGAGAAGCAGAAGGAATGGAATCTTCTGGATCAGAGTCCTCATAAGTAGGTATAGACAAATCCTGTTCATTAGAAGAGTCAGAAGAAATAGAATCCTGTTCAGAAGATTCATAATCAATGTCTTGCCTAGGCCTCTTAGAAAGGGGGGGTTGGCTACCCCTGATCAGAGTAATTAAATCTTCAGCCATTTTGATCATTTCTTTTTTAGGCATAGGGGCCTGCACATGTGGTCCAGGCATCGGTTTTTTAGACATAGATTTAGATTTTGGCCTTAGTTTTGAAGATGGTGTTGGTCTAATGTACAAATCTATAGGCCTGAAAACACCCTCAGAAGCCGGTGCGTGCACAGCAGCTCCTGACTCATCTAAGGTAGAGACATCTGCGGGTTCCATAACTGAAGCATCCTGCGGCATACCGGACTCCAAATGGGTCTCATTGGAGGCCTGCGAATCAGAAGTATCAGATATCAGGGGCTGCGAAAGCACCTCACTGAGTACCGGTGAACTGGCGACTGGCTTAGGAGAAGTCTTGTCAGCTTCGGACCTCGACGGCCTGTCTCTGTCTTTTTTTTTGCGTTTTTTAGGTATTCTAGTAGTCTGATTGCTAACTGACATTTCTGGATAATTAAAGCGTGAGCCAAAATATTTAGAAGCAAAAATATACCGAAGTTTAATAGTATGTTTATTAAATTTAGCACAAAACCGACAGCAAGGTACATTGTGGTCAAGGTCTAGGCAAGGAATACAGTACAAATGAAAATCCTTACGAAGTATTTGCTTCCCACAAGTAATGCAATTATTAACTTTTACTGACATCAGTAAGGAGCAAGAAAAAGTTTCCCCAACGAGCTACTTAGCTTTATAGTTGAAGACTTCAATTCTGAAACTCGAAAACGAAAATTTCAGGAGTCGGTCGGCCGACCGGCACTTGCGAACTGCTTCTGCTTCGGACACTGCGCGGCAAGAAAGACTGATGTAATGGCGTTGCCTGCATGTTTTATACCCCTGACGACCAGATGTCGTGGTAGAAGGGATAGCAACTGACGCAGGACCCAAGACTTTGTTAATCAGGCCGACTGAGGGCAACCTGCCAGCAGATTACCCAAATGTAATGACTGCAACAGTGAAACACGAAGAACATGGGGGGAATGCAAAGAGAAACATCCCCTTCCATGAGAATGAAAGGCATCCATTGCCCTCTCTAGGGGACTGGTTAGCCTGGTGCAAAATAGTGGTAGTTGTTTGTTCATAGGGGAGGCAAACAGATCTATTTGTGGTTTACCCCACTTATGGACAATGTCCAGGAACACATCCTTGTGAAGCATCCATTCAAGGGATTGTGACATGGACCTGCTCAAAGTGTTTGCCTGAGTGTTCTGTGCTGATGAGATATAAACTCCCTTTTGGGCCACTAAATCCCAGGCTTGGAGTGCAAGTCTGCATAGCAAGTAGAATTTTAATCCCCCCTGTTTGATCACATACCAAAGAACTGTAGTATCGTCTTTGAACAATTTCAGGAGTCCTTGTTTTAGGATATGTAGGAAGCCCCTCAAGGCAAATAGGATTGCTCTCATTTCCCAGAGGTTGATGTGCTCCTGCCTGAAGGTGTCTGACCAGGTAACCTGCACCCTCAGGCTACCCAAAGCAGCTCCCCAGCCCAGATCTGAGGCATCTGTGTACATCTCCTGCACTGGTGGAAGGAGTTGTAAGGGAAGCCCTGGGTTGAGTGCGATTTGGTCCGACCACCAAAGGATCTCCTTCCTTAGGCACAGAGGAAGGGAATGTTAAATGTCCAAGGGGTGTGAGTGCTGGGTCCATGTGGACCTCAGGTAACACTGCAATTTTTTCATGTGGAGTCTTGCCAATGGCAGCATTTGAATACTGGAAGCCATACGATCCAGTAATCTGAGATGCTGCCTGGCTGTCATAGCATATTGCTTTAGGTTTTTCCACCTTTTGGGGTAGAGGGAATGCTCTCATGACATCTGTCCTTATTCTGCACTCCAGGAAAACTTGGCCCTGGGAGGGATTTAGGTTGGACTTAGGGCAACTGATGTTGAATCCCAGTGCCTACAGGACTGATATAACTTTGTGCAGTTGGTGGTGTAGAGACCTGGAACATTCTGCCTGTATCAGGTGGTCGCCCAGGTATGGAAAAATTTGAATCCCTTGGACCCTGCAATGAGCAATTACTGGAGCCGGACACTTGTATTCACCGAGTCCAAAGGGCAAGGCAGAGAACTGTAAGGAATCCACAGAAAAACAAACATTTCCTGTAGTTGGGCCTTAAAGGGGTGTGTAGGTAGGCATCCTTTACGTCCAAGGTGGCTAGAAATCCCTGAGGCATTACCAAGGAAAAGAGGGTCTGGAGAGTAAGCATACGAAAGGTGGGTACTTGTAAGAAAAAGTTGAGATGGGAGAGATCCAAGATAGGTCTCCATGGTCCATCCTTCCTTGGGACTAGGAACAGTCTGGAGTAAAAGCCCTTTCCCTTTTCTGCCAGGGGGACAGGTAGTACTGTTCCTTGAGAAAGGAGGCCGTCTATAACTGGCTGGAAAAGGGGGAGCTGGTCTTTGAGAGGCTGTGGGATACCTCTTAAAGAGGGAGGGATGATCCAGGTCATGAAATAACCCTTTTCTATAACGGACAAGACCCACCCATCTGAGGTAATGCTCTGCCAAACTGGAAGACAGTAAGAGCACCTTAGGGACAAGGGAATGGAGTCTGGGGGTGGTGGAGAGCAAAAGCAGGTAGTCACAAGCTACCTGCTCTGTCTTGAAACGGAGATGTCTGAGCAGGCTTGGAAGGGGTCTGATGCTATTTCTGCTCCTAGAATGTGGGGTTGGAGCAGAGTGTTTTCTAATGAATTGGGTCTTGGTGGGGTAGTTCCAATGAAATTTGGGGATGGGTGAGATGAACAAGTGTGAGGTCCTGGAGTTACTTCCCCTTTTTGTTGAAGGATCTTGAATAGCTTAGCCACTTTAGTCCCAAAAAGGGTAGAGTTATCCACGGGAGTGTCCAGGAACTTGGTGCTAATATCATCAGGAAAGGGCTGCAGTCATAACCATGAGTATCTTCTAAGGATTGAGGCAGCGGCTGCAGATCTGGCAGAGGCTTCTGTAGCATCATAGCTGCATTTAACTGAATGTCTTGTGACTTGAGAAGACAATGAGATGAGGCTAGATATTTGAGCCTTTGGAGGTGAGTCAGGGAGATCTGCCAAAAGCTTGGTGACCTGAGACAAAAGGACCAGGGCATACTTAGACATATGTGTCTGGTAATTTACTGCCCTAAACTCCAAGGTAGCAGAAGTGTAAACTATTTTGCCAATGTGCTCCACTGCCTTACTGTCCTAATCTGTGGGAAGGACAGAAGTGGAGGGAAGCAGTCACGATGGTTTATCTGCAGAAACTGAAACAGTGCCAGGGTCTGCAACAGGGCATTTCATTAGGAATTTTTCAGGGACCTTATAGAACCTGTCAGGCCTTCCAGGGACAGATAGCTGGGAATCAGGATTCACAGAAGCTACACTGAAAGCATCCAAGAAGGCTAGTAAGTCTGGAGGAATGGCAGAAAGAGCAGGCGTGTCCATCTGCAAGAGCTCATAGTATCTTTTTGGACCTCTGACATTTCAGAGGAATCCCACTTAAAATATTCTCTCATTTTTGAGATGGTCTCACCAAAGGTGAGATCCTCTCCTGGAGAGTCTGTCTCAGCAGACTTTTCCTCTAGGGAAGCATACCCAAGAGGGGATGGCATCTGAGACACATAAGAAATAATCCTCTGAAGAGGATTCTGAATCCTCAGCTTCAGGTTGGAGTGTGTCTTCGACCTGAGGCCTAGGACTAATAAGTGGGGGGCCAGCCAGTGCAGAAGCAGGCATAGCAGGCCTTAGGGCCATAAAAGCATTAAATAGGCCCTGGAAAAAGGCCTGCCAGTCAGGTTGGCTTTCTGCTGGGGGGGCATGTTTAGTCTTTTGATTCTTTTTCAGGGAAGGCCTAGAGGGCATAGGGTCTAAGGAGGGCCTAGAGTCTGTTTGCTCTGAAGCAGTGAAAGAGCCTGTCTGGATGGCCACAACAAGCTGCGATTCCCCATCATCGCCTGTCATCTGCAAGACCTCCATGGATGTGCTTTCCATCCTAGGTTCTGCGGCCTCCCGCACAGTACCAGCTATACCTACACTGGCAGACTCCAAACATTCCTCCAGGCAAATGTCAGCCACAGGAGGGATGTCGGGTGGAGGAGGTTCAAGCCTGGAAACTTTGGCTTTCTTTTTCGGTGGCTCTACAGTCTGACCGGAAGGCCCTTCCATCGCTAGAACCAGACGTTTAAGATGCTGGTTTTCTAAGTAAATATTCAGGGTGTGCAGACAGCTGCAGCGTGTCTTAGGCACAAAGCCCTGACAGATCGTGCAAGTTTGATGGTTGTGTGTAGGCCCTAAGCAGATAAGGCGGAGTGTGTGGGCGTCCTTATGGGGGATCTGATGTCCGCACCTGCACTTTCCTTTCCTGGATGACATGAACCTAAACAGGCATGCAGTGACCCAAAAGAATCAGAAAGAAAATGGCCCACAGTTGGGAAATTATCTTTTAAATTCAAAGATCTGATGGCAGGGATGGCAGGAAGAGCTGATGTTCAACTGCAGCCAGAGAAGTTCTGAGGAAAGGTACATGCAGACGTCACTTTTATGGCCCACTTTCCCTCGGCCAATGCCAGACGTCCCCCACCTAGCAGTGAGTAGAAGTTTTTCTACACTGCCCAGACAGTTTGATAGCTAGAAGAGGATAACCCAAGGGTTCTGAATACTGCAACACAAAAATAAAAAGACATCATTCATCTTGAAATGCCTGCAATGTTGAGTAGTACTGTTCTCATCTCTAGTACACTGATATGTGACATGCAGATTTGTCTCCTGGGGGAACCACATCCCATGAAATGCCCCCAATCCCAGCTGGGAATCGTTCGTGGTCACTGTTGCCACTGGAGATGACAAAACAAAAGGTCAAACTAGATGAATGTCATCCGACTGAATCCACAAGTGAATGTGTCATTTGCAAATTGGAGTTAGTTTGACTGGAAATGATAAGGGTTGAATTACAATGGACCACTGAAGGACAAGTATAAAGAAACATGCCAAAGCAAGTAGTACAATGACTGCAGTCATAGATCCTAGTGCATGAAGAACTGATCTTGCTGGACAAGATGGATGGAAAATAAGTAGATGAACCTGATTTCTGATTGTAGATACAGTGGATATAAAAAGTTTACACACCCCTGTTAAAATGCCAGGTTTTTGTGATATAAAAAAAGGGACCACAATAAATCCTTTCAAAACTTTTCCCACCTTTAATGTGACCTATAACCTGTACAAGTCGATTGAAAAACAAACAAATCTATTAGGAGAAAAAATACTTTGTTGTGTGTGCACACCCTTAAACTAATACTTTGTTGAAGCACCTTTTGGTTTAATTACAACATTCAGTCTTCTTGGGTACACACCTGCCATCAATTAAAGAGACTCTGATTAACCCCAAATAAAGTTCAGCTGTCCTAGTAGAATATTCCTGACATTTACTCAGTTGCCTGCTACTGCAAAAGCCATGGTTAGCAGACAGCTTACAAAGCATCAAAGGGATCTCATTGTTGAAAGGTATGAGTCAGGAGAAGGGTACAAAAAAAATTTCCACAGCATTGGATATACCATGGAACACAGTGAAGACAGTCATCAAAAAGTGGAGAAAATATGGAACAGTGACATTGCAAATAACTGGACGTCCCTCCAAAATTGATGAAAAGACGAGACGAAAACTGGTCAGTGAGGCTGCCAAGGGACATACAGCAACACTGAAGGAGCTGCAGGAATTTCCAGCAAGTACTGGTGGTGTACTATATGTCACAACAATCTCCCATAGTCTCCATATGTCTGGACTATGGGGTAGGGTTGCAAGATGGAAGCCTTTTCTTACACAGAAAAACATCAAGGCCTGGCTAAAATTTGCAAAACAATAGTCTCCCAAAAGAATGTGAGAAAATGTGTTACTGTCTGATGAGACAAAGGTTAAACTTTTTGGCCACAATTCCAAAGGGGGCGTTTGGCGCAAAAACAACACCGTATCACCAAAAGAACACTATCCCCACGATGAAGCATGGTGGTCGTAGTATCATGCTTTGGGGTTGCTTTTCTTCAACTGGAACTGGGGTTTTAATTAAGGTGGAGGGAATTATGAATAGTTCCAAATACTAGTCATGTTTGGCCCAAAACCTTCAGGCATCTGCTAGAAAGCTGAAGATGAAGAGGAATTTCACCTTTCGACACGACAATGACCCCAAGTATACATCCAAATCAACAAAAGAATGGCTTCACCAGAAGAAAATTAAAGTTTTGGAATGGCCCAACCAAAGCCCAGACCTAAATCCAATAGAAAATCTGTGAGGTGACCTGAAGAGGGCTGTGCACAAGAGATGTCCTTGCAATCTGACACATTTGGAGTGCTTTTGCAAGGAAGAATGGGCAAATATTGTCACGTCAAGATGTCCCATGCCAATAGACTCCTACACAAGAAGACTGAATGCTGTAATTAAATCAAAAGGTGCTTCAACAAAGTATTAGTTTAAGGGTGTGCACACACAGCAAAGTACTAGTTTAAGGGTGTGTACACTTATGCAACCAATGTATTGTATGCTTTTTATTTTTTATATTTTCCCCCAACAGATTTGTTTGTTTTTCAATTGAATTGTATAGGTCACATTAAAGGTGAGAAAAGTTTTGAAATGATTTACTGTGGTCTCATTTTTTTCTATCACAAAAACCTGGCATTTTAACAGGGGTGTGTAAACTTTTTATAAGCACTGTATGTGACAAAGTGGTAGTGAAGCTATCTGCGTTGTTGTATCCAGAAGTGTACCGATGAACTTCAGGCTCTGGACTGGTGTTAGGTTTAATTTGATATAATTTATTGTTATCCCCAGTGACTGGCAAATCTGGAGCAAATAGTCTCTGGAGGAGAAGATGCTTGGAAGGGGCAGTGAGGAGTCAGTCGTCCAGTTATGGGAATACTTTGAATCCTGTGAGTCTCAGATGAGCAGCCACCACTGCCATGCATTTGGTAAACACCCTGGGGGCTGTGGTTGAGTCCAAAGGGCACGGCTTTGAATCTGTAGTGACTGCCTTCCAGCTAAAAGAGTAAGTATCTTTGGGAGTGCCTGCCCATCTTGATGTGACAGTATGCATCTTGGCAGATCTATCGAGCATATCCAATTGTCCTTATGAAGAAAGAGCTAGGATGGACTGTACTATGATCATTCAGAACTTTGACTTCTTCACATACTGATTCAAATTGCTTAGATCAGAGGTCATCCATTTTCTTGGGCACTAAAAAGAAGCATGAGTAAGTTCTAAATCCTATTTGTTCTGGTGAGACCTCTTGGATGACTCTTTTTCTAGTAGCTGTTGAATTTCTTGTGCTGTGCCCTTCCACTGACTGGGTTGAACGTGGAAGTTCTTCTTTTTATGAAGAGGGGTAATCTCTGGAAATGATTTATAGTATCCAGGTATCTTTTGCTATATTTGCCCAGGCTTCTGGGTGCAGAAATAATCGTCCCCTGACTGCCTCCAGAGTTGAACAGTCAGGCAGCACTTCTGGAGCACTGAAAAGGTCTGTCCAGCAAGGAATTCCAGAACCCCTGGCACTGCAGGTCTCCTCTGCCTCTAGGGTGACATCGCCCATTAGAATTGCTCCTCTACCTCTGGGGGAATTGACCCTGTGCAAACCTTGGAAAGATCCCTGAAATTTTCAGAAAAACATTTTCTTACCACCTCTCTGATTCCTGGAAAAGATCTGTTGAGGGGTAGAAAACTTGTTTACCATGTCACACACGGTATTTCCATCTTCTTTGTTGGGGGTAAGTGTCGCTTTTACTGATGGCCCAAATAAGGATATGTCATCGAATGGGGCTTTGATAAAGGACATCTTAAAAGGCTCCATAAAGTCGCATACCACATCCAGGTACATCTCCTTAGAACAATGCCTGAACCAGCCACTCATGAGGTGCCTTCAGCTGTGTGAAAAATCATCCTCATTAAAGCCTTTGATAGACAAAACACTGGCTGGCTGCAAGGACCTTCTTTTGAAATACTCTGTGGCCATGGACTCAGAGCATTTGAAAGCTCTTTGGTCAAATTGCTCTGAAGCCTCGTTTAGTGTGCGAGGTAATAAAAGAGACCTCAGTGCAAAGGTTGCACAGCCAAAGACTTTTTTCTGAACCTGTCTAGCGTTCTAAACTCCCTGTTTGATGGTTGGACAGAAAAGCTTTGCTATCTCTTTCTTGGTGGCTGTCTCCACCACCATAGCATCAACCAGGACCTCCTTTGCTTTAGTGGGGGTCTGTCTTTTGGTGAGGCTAAGAATTTGTCAGATCTTTGGGATAGGTTTGACGGTATCCTGCTCCTTCTAAGCCCATCGGGAAACCAAATCAACAAGTTCATCCATTGGGGGGGAGGGGGGGTAAGACATGCCAGAATCAAATCCTTCCAAAAATACCAATTCTTATCGAAAAGGCAGTTTCAGAAGACCAGGGACCTTTTTGTTTGAGGATCTCTAAGATGTCTATGAAGGAGATGTCATCCGGTGGTGATCTGGGGGACCCTTCTCCATTAAAACCAGTATCATCCATGAGGGACTTCATCAGGTAGTCAATGCATCTCCTCTTGCATGTTCTCTTTCAATGGACCTCATTCTGTGGGGTGTTCTGGGGAAATGTCACAAGAGAGAGGAAGTTCCTCTACCAGAACTGATGGGACATTTATTGGACCTGCTGTCCCTGTGGAGTAGGTCTGATCAAATCAGAGTTTGGAGCCGATGAGGGAAAGGGGTTGGATCGGAAAAGTGAGAAGGCAGTCCTCTGGAGAGTGAAAAAACCCTTTCCACAATCGCAAAAGCCGATGTACCCAGAGTGACTTTGCCCAGTCCTGCTGGAGCCAAAGCACCCAGCAAAGATAGGTTTCGACCACTCTCGGATTCATGCCTCGAGGATGGAACTGGAACCAAACTATCCAGGGCCAAGGCTCCAAGAGGCAGGGATGGACCCAACATCATCTGAGTTGCTCCCGGCTCCATGACCCACTCCAATCTGAGGATACTGAAGCAGAACTAGTCAGAGATACAGTCAGAGTCAAAGAAGGTATTTCTTTGGTTCTGAAGCTGGACCTCTCAGGGCTTTCAGATCCTGGGACTCTGAAACAACTGGAGGGAGAAAAAGATAAAATAGTTTTGGACATCGCAGGAAAACTCACAGATCTGACAGGGTATGGAGCTGGTAAGATCCTCTTCTGGATCTGAAGTCTGAGACATTTTCACATTATCCTATCCACATCTGCTTCTGATAAGCCCCTGGAGGAAGTAGTAGATGGTGGTCTAGAATGTTTCTTAGGTGTCTGAAGCAATGGAGAATGCAGAGTATGTGATATGGGCTTAATTACATATTCCAGAGTAAGATTTCTGTAAGAAGTACTGGGCTTCGGATAAAAGGACCTAGGATCTGAGGATGAGGCCATAGGGCTGACTGCAATGATGATAGGATCCAAAATCTTTAGCTCCGACTGAGTGTCTAAAGTTTTTCTGCTCTTAGCAGCTCCAATGAACAACTGGGAGATTTTTGTGGGGAGTGTTTTCTATGTTTCAATGGAGCAGATTTGCTAGTTTTGGACAGGGTTTGAGCCCAAGAAATAGACATAAAGTACAGTTTTGTACCTACCATAAATGTAGATGTTCGAGTGCTAATACAGCTGCAGTAATCACAGATGGGTTTTCTGCCGTCAGGCGGGTCCTCGGTCGGCCGAATTCCAAAGTCTAGGTCCGGCGTCGGTTGTTGTCGCTTTCTTTCCTGACGTCAGTGCGACAGGGGTATATAAGGCACAGCCGACGCCATTTTCGTCAGTCTTTCTTGCCCCAGATGTCAGGTGCCCCCAGAAGGAAGGCAATACATAAATTATTTATATAATCAAGCAATGCAATATAATCAAAAATCAGTAGTTGCAAGCAAATACACCATAGAAGGATAACCCAATCAGGTTGTATGAGGAGGTGTTAGCCACTAGGCCTTTACCAAGAGGGGAAGGAGGGAGGGAAACCTGTACTGCAGCTGTATTAGCACTCGAACATCTACATTTATGGTAGGTACAAAACTGTACTATGTTCATCGTGCATACAGCTGCAGTAATCACAGATGGGTAGAATCCCAAAGCTACGCACAGGGTGGTAGGCACTAGCTGGAACTGGGAGCAGCCAGAATGCCCTGCAACACAGCAGTGGCAAAGCCTGCTCTAGTTTTGGAGTATAAAGGCATGTGGTAGTGTTTTGTGAAGGTATGCACAGAACTCCAAGTGGCTGCCTCCAAAATATCTTTGGTAGGGACTCCTCTGAGGAAGGCTGTAGAGGTAGCTGTGGCCCTTGTGGAGTGGGATCTGATGCCTGTAGGAACAGGTTTGCCATGAAAGGAGTAACAAAACCGTATGCAGTGGCCTATCCATTTTGAAATTGTCTGTTTGGAAATTGGCTTCCCTTGAGCTCCTACAGCATAGGACACAAAAAGTTGTTCTGATTTCCTGAAAGGCTTTGTTTTGTCCAAATAGTAACGTAGCTGTCTATGGATGTCTAAGGAATGTAGCAGCCTTTCCCCTTTGTTTTGAGGATTGGGGTAAAAGGTAGGTAAGTGTATGGCCTGATTTAAAGCTACCCTGGACACTACCTTAGGCATAAATGACGGGTTGGTTCATAGGGAAACCCTGTCCTGATGGAAGATGAGAAAGGGCTGCACAGCCATGAGGGCTTGTAGTTCCGAAACCCTATGAGCTGAGGTAATGGCCAGAAGGAAAGCTGTTTTCCAGGACAAATATTGCAAATCTGTTGAGGCAGCTGATTCAAAGGGAGGTAATGTTAATTTTTCTAGAATGTAGCTAAGATCCCAGGCTGGTATTGGTTGTTTCCTTGGAGGTCTTATATTCTTAGCTCCTCTGAGGAACTGTCTTAAAAGTGGGTGAGAGAATAAGGGTGGATCAGTGTTGTATTCTGCAGAAATGGCTGAGGCATGAATTTTGATGGAGGAAAATGAAAGTCCACTGTTCAACAGCTCAGCTAGATACTGTAATATCTGAGGCAAATTCAGTTTTCTAGGATCCTGGCCTTTTTTCTCATTCCAAGCGCAAAACCGTTTCCATTTTGCGGAGTAAGCCTTTCTAGTAGATGGCCTTCTGGCCTCCAAAATGACATCCTGCACCTCTTTGGAGAGTAGGGTCTGTTGTGGTGTTAAGGAATTTTCCATGCAGCCAGATTGAGTGTCTTCAGCTGGCTGTGAAGAGTTTTGTAGCTGTGCTGAGTCAGTAGAAGAGGCATTAGAGGTAGGGTCCAGGGAGGAGTATGTGTTAGGCTCCTCAGGAGTGGGTACCAGTGTTGTCTTGGCCAGTCTGGAGCAATCAGTATCATCTTTGGACTGTCTGCTCTTGCTTTCAAGAGCACCTTGGGCAGAAGAGGCAAAGGTGGGAAAGCGTAAACTGTCCATGCTGCCCAACTGAAAGAAAGGGCGTCCACTCTCCAGGCCTTTGGATGAAAGGTCCTTGAACAGAACTTTTTCAATTGATGATTCCTGTGGGAGGCGAAGAGATCTATGTCTGGCCTTCCCCACGCTTGGATTATCTTTGTAATCACTTGAGGATGCAACTTCCATTCGTGTGGGTCTGTCATATTTCTGCTTAGATTGTCTGCCAGCGTGTTTTCCAATCCTGGCAAGTACTGTGCTTGAAGTTCGATTTGCCATTCCAGAGCCAAGTTCCAAAGTGACATGGCTAGCCCGCACAGGGGGTATGAATGTGTCCCACCTTGTTTGTTTATGTACCACATTACTGTGGTGTTGTCTGTTCTTATCAATAATTGCCCTGGATGCAGGAGGTCCTTGAAAGCTGTAATTGCATTTATCACTGCTAGCATTTCTTTTTGATTGATGTGAAGGTGCTTTTCCTTTTGGGACCATTTGCCCTGAATGCACCTGTCTGTCATGTGCACCCCCCAGGCGTAGTCTGAGGCGTCTGTTGTGATGACTTGATTTGCTTGAGGCTTACAGAATGGAAGACCTGTGTTTGTTTGGCATGCTTGGGCCCACCATAGAAATTCCTTTTGCAAACATGGGATTATTGGTATTATTGTTTCCAAACTGTGGCTGTGTTGAGACCATAGGTTTTTTTAGGTACCATTGAAGTTTCCTCATATGCAACTTTGCACATGGGATTAAAAGAATGCAAGATGCCATGAAGCCCAGAGCCTGCAGGATTTTCCTTGCAGTGAGCCTGGTACAATTTGCTAGTATTTTGAAGTACTGAGTTAGTTGCCCCTGTTTTTCTGGTGTAAGATAGGCCATCTGGGTGTTTGTGTCCAAGTTGGCACCCAGGAAAGTTATTTTCTGAGATGGTGTTATCCTGGATTTCTCTTTGTTGACTGTGTATCCCAGCGAATTCAATAACCGTGTTACATAAGCCAGATGTTCCAGAAGTATGTGCTTGCTGTCCGCTTGGATCAGGCAGTCGTCCAAATAAGGGTAAATTTGTATCCCTTGAAGTCTGCAGTAGGCAATTACCGATGCCAGGCATTTCGTGAATACTCTGGGCGCAGTAGATAAGCCAAAGGGCAATGCAGAGAATTGATAGTGGATTGAACCTGCAAGAAATCTGAGGTATCTTCTGCAGCTTTGTCTGATTGGGACATGCAGGTATGCCTCCTTGAGGTCCAATGTTACCAGCCAAAACTCCTTGCCCAGCATGGGAAGAAGTTGCTGTAATGTGAGCATCTTGAATTTTGGTACGAGTAGAAATGTGTTTAGGATGGATAAGTCCAAAATGGGTCTCCAGTCGGTTCCTTTCCTTGGTACCAGAAAAAGTCTGGAATAAAAGCCTTGACCTTGTTCGTGGGTAGGTACCTCTTGAATAGCTTTCATGTCCATAAGCTTTGAAATTTGTATTTGAGCCTCTGCCCTTTGATTGTGTGGCAGGTTCGGCATGCCTCTCATTTTTGGAAGAGTGTGAAAATGAAATCTGTAGCCTCTGTTTATAATGTCCAGGATCCATTTGTCTGTTGTGATAATATGCCAATTTCTTGTAAATAATGCCAGCTTTCCTCCCAAGGGTGCTGTCAGCTGAGACTTGCTTGGCATGAAAAGGGGGAAGTCATTGGGTTTGTTTCCTGTATTGTTGTGCACTGTCTTCGCCACCTCTTGGTGCTGGAGTTTGCCATTGACTGCCTCTATATGATCCTTGAGGTTGTCCTCTGCCCCTTGTGCGCCTGTATCTACCTCTTTGTGGCTTGTCCGTGGCTGGAAAGGACCAGTTTTTTGAAGGCCAATTTCTGCTAAAACGTGGTGGTTGAACCTGTAGAAAAGATTTGACAGTTTGCATAGATTTAGCTTTTTCTTCCATTTTCCGTAGGATCTCCTCAGCATTAGTACCAAATAGTACATCCTTTTGTAAAGGAGCATCTAGTAGTTTAGCTTTAACATGGTCAGGCAAGGTTTGTTCCCTAAGCCAGGCATGTCTACGAATGACTGATCCTGTCACAGCAGCTCTACTTGAGGCCTCTAGGGCATCATAGCCACATTGTAAAGTGTGTTTACCCACTTGTTCTGCACTATGCATCATGTCCTGCAACTCCTTCAAATCTGGTTGTTCAGGTTGAGACATTTTATTTCTTAATTGTGATAACAGAAACTGCTGATATTTAAGCATATGGAACTGACAATTTAAGGCCCTCATGGCTAGGGTGGCCGAGGTATATACCTTTTTCCCCACCTTTCTAAGGATCTAGACTCTCTTTCGGAAGGTAGTGGATTCTTAGCAGTAGAGGCCTTCATTCCCTTGGGGCCTTGAGAAATGGTTTCAGGGTAAGCATTATGGCTTTTGTAAAGAAATTGGTGAGAGTTGGGAACTCTGTAGTACCTATCAGGCTTGACTGGGGCAGGAGGCAGGGAATCCGGATTTAGGCAAGCCTCCGAGTAAACATCATCAAGTATGTCCAAGACAGGAGGTATTGCCAGAGGTCTGTGCTGAGGTAACAAAAGAAATTCCCTAAGTCTTTTCTTGGAATCAGAAAAGTCTTGGCCTTCCCAATGGAAGTGTTCCCTCAAGGTGTGCAAGGTTTCCCCAAAGGAAAAATCCTCTGGGGGAGATACAGAAGGAATGGACTGTTCAGCATCCGAATCTTCAAAAGGGGAGTACGAGTGTTCCTCTTCATCAGAATGTTCTGAAAAAATGGAGTCCTGGTCAGAAGAGGGAGAAGCTTCCTCCACTCTGGGTCTCTTGTCTGGAGGGGGTTGGGAACCCCTGATAAGAGTAATTAAATCCTCAGCCATTTTTAGCATCTGCTTTTTAGGCATGGGGCCTGGAGATGGGCCCTGTGCAACAGGCCTCTTGGGATGCATGGCTGATTTGGACTTAGTAAAGGCCTTTATGAAAAAGGAAGATAAGGGTCTAAAGACACCATGGGTGGAAGTGGACCTGTCCACATTAGGAGGCTCAACAATCACAGTGGCTTCGGTGGTTGAAGTCTGGGTATGGGCCGAGGTACCTGCGGTCTCGGTTACAGAGGACACCGCCAAAGAAGTGTCGTCGGTAGTCAGGGGCTGCGTAGGAGTCTCGCTGAGAATCGGACCACGTGTAGCCGGTTTTGGCGTGGTGTCGGTGGAGACTGCGGGCCTCGTGTGTCGGTCTTTGTCCTTGCGTTTTTGGACAAAACGGTAGTCGGAGTATCCGACGACATTTTATAATCGAAGGCTTTACCAAAAAAGTGCTGGGCGAACTCCGCCCGACGCTTAATAGTGCGTTTATTGAAAGTAGCGCAAAAGCGACAGGCCGAGACGTCGTGGTCTGGGCCTAAACAAGGTATGCAGAGGGAATGGAAATCCTTATGCGGTATTTGCTTCCCACAAGAAATACAATTGTTAACTTTGTCTGACATCGGTCTGAGGCAAGAAAAGTTTCCCCAACGGGTACTTAGCTTTAAAGAAGACTTCGGTTTCCAATTTTTCGTAATTTCAGGAGCTGGCCGACCGGCACTTGCGAACTGCTTCTGCTTCGGGCACCACGCGGCAAAAAAGACTGAAGAAAATGGCGTTGGCTGTGTCTTGTATACCCCTGTCGCACTGATGTCAGGAAAGAAAGCGACAACAACCGACGCCGGACCTAGACTTTGGAATTCAGCCGACCGAGGACCCGCCTGACGGCAGAAAACCCAGCTGTGATTACTGCAGCTGTATGCACGATGAACATCAGGAAGACGACCCTTCAAAATCAACTTGCTTTGCCAATTGGTCAAGGCTCTTGGATTGAAGGTGGAACATATAATATAATACATGCAGTATCCAAATGACTGGCTCCAAGAGAATACACACTCCTTGTGGGTATCCAAATTAAGGATTTTATGTCTACAAGAAGTGCACTTCTTAAATCCTGTAAGTTTATCCAATATGGTAGGTAACCAACCAAAAGTAACAAAAATAAACTATAAGAAGTTTCTTTTTGGTGAGAAAAAGGAATTTAATTACCAACAATGATAATTTAAAGAACTACCCTATATTAGAAAAGGGTAAGCAGAAATACCAGCAATGGTAATAAGGATTTACTATCCATCAAGAACAGCAAGAAGAAAAATAGTAAAAACTTCCTAATATCCTGTGAAAACTACGAGGGAGGATAGGTAAACTAAGCTAAAGATACAGTTTTTAAGTTTTAACAAAAGAAAAAAGGCTAAACTAACTCGCAAAATTATCTCTAATAATGCTTGAGAAAGGAACCTGTGTCTGTTCGTTATGGCAGCAAATGAGATCTGAGATAATGGGTATGTACTAGGGCATTATGGGTAGACGGAAGAGCTCAAGAGTCATATCTGAAGTCTGGAGTATGTGGCCAAGTCGAATTCGAGGATTGGATCCAAACCACAAGGGTTGAGGAAGAATGAAAAAGACACCATCAGATGTCTCCATTGACACTGTTCTGTTCAAAGACTACTTGTGAGGCAGTAGTATAGTTCGGCTCAGTTTGTCTGCCAAAATACTGATGTTCCATGTATGTGCATTGCTACTAGAAAGCAGTTCGAAGACAGACATTGCCCACTGCCAAACTCTCATGGCTTCTCCACAAAGAGGGTATGAGTGCATTCCAACCCGTTTGCTGGTGCACCAAATCACTGATATGTTTTTGACTGAGTGTATGGCAATCACATCCTTGGGTAGTAGGTCTTGTAATGCCTGCATTGTAAGGAGCACTGCTCTCAACTCTAAGACATTGATGTGAAGTTTGGCCTATACTGATGACCACATTTCCTGGACTATCTTTCCTTTAAAATGTCATATCTCCACCTGAGAAGGGAAGTTTCCATGGTGACTGTGGCTTTGGGGTCAAAGGAAGGAAGTATATGTCCTGAGTAACTGAACTGGTCAAAATCCACCACTAAATGTGGTCTCTGCAGACCTGAGTCAGATGAACTCTGGAATGAAGGGGATGTAGATTTTGTGACCATTGTACAGCTAGTGTCCACTGTAGAACTCTCATGTGGTATCTGGCCAAAGGAACCATAACTATAGAGGAAGCTATTAGACCTAAGAGATGTATGATGAATTAAGCTTGGGGCTGGGGATTTTTTACCATCTGGGGGTACAGAGCTTATGGAACTGACTAGTGTTAAGATAAATTTTGCTATCTGATATATAGTGCCTATTATGGCAGTCTATAAATTATATGGATTGAGTAGGGGACAGCTTGCTCTTGTTGACATTTATTCAAATGCCCAAGTAAGTTGTTAGCTAGAACAGGAATGACTCATGTCTCAGTAGTAGATCCTTGGAAGTAGCAGTTAGAAGCCAATCATCTAAATAAGGGAATACCTGGATATCTTGTAGCCTGAGACAGTCTGTCACAGCTGCCATTACCTTGGTGACCTCCCTGAGGTCTGTGGTGAGACCAAATGGCAGTGCTCTGAACTGATAATGACTGGCTATCAGCAGGAAATGGAAGAATCTCCTGGTCTGCCGCTGGATCTTGACATGATAGTAGGCATCCTGCAGACTGACAGAGCACATCTAAATGTCCTTCCTCAGTAGAGGTAGAATGAATCTACTGTGACCATCTGGAATTTTGTCTGTTTTACATATTGATTCAGAGTGCTGAAACCCAATATTCGTCTGAGGTCCCTTGTCTTTTCTGGAACTAAAATAGCCTTGAGTAGACTCTGGATCCTTGCTGGTCTTGGGGGACAAGCTGGATAACTCTTTTGTCCAGCATCTTTAGAAGCTCTGTTGCTAAAGATTCCATTTGACTGGGTGAAGTATCTGCAATGTTTTGTTTTGTCTTTGGGGATTCTGAAAAGAGTACTGTATAACTTCTGGTAATGGATACTTAGCACCCAGGAATAGCAAGTTATAAATTGCCAGGCTAGACGGTATAAGAAGCATCCCTTAACTGCCTCCAGAGAGCAGCAGCTGGGCAGATGTTTAGGGATGCTGATAAGGTTTCTCTGTGTAAGGTCCACAGAAACCTTGGTTCTGTGGATCACCTCTGCCAAGACGGCGATGCCCCATGTAACTATCTCCACCTCTACCACTGGGAGGCCTGTCCCCAGGAGTGCCCTGGTGAAAACCTTCTGAGTTTTTTGAACCACATTTTTCTCCCTCCCCTTTGATTCCCGGTAAAGGACCTCTAAGGAGGTGAAAAATGGATTCCAATGGCAGACAAGGTCTTACCATCCTGCTAACTCCTAGTAAGAGTTTCCTTTACTTTTGTTCGAAATAAGGTGAAACCATCATGGGGGCATTTATGAAGGACATCTTCAAGCGTTCCATGAAATTGCAGAGCCACATCCAGGCAAGACGTTGCATGGTAACACCTGTGCTGACTGCTGCACTGGATAGTAGTCTCATGGCAACATTCAAGAATGACTGTAGGGTAGACAAATAGGTATCTACAGACTTCTGGATATCCAAAGGTTAGTTACCTGCCATGGGATTTGAAAGCTCCTTAATCAAATCCATCTTGAAACACATCAGGTGTGCTACATAGTTCAGCACATAGAGGGCAACTGTGGCTAAAGCATAAGTCCATTTCCCCAGTATGTCCAACAGCCTCAACTCCCTGTGTGGGAAATGAACAGAGGAACCTTTGTCTGACAGTTTATTTTTTTGCAGCTGCTGCTACCAACATGGCATCTACAGACGGACTGTTGGCCCAATGTTTTCTTTCTTTGGAGGTAACAAGAATTTTGTCCATTTTTTTTTTTTAAGGACGTGTTCTGTTACATCAGTTTCCTTACAGGCTTTCTGGGCGATGACATCAACTAAGGCGTCAGGACGAAGGACCACTAAGAACATTGAAGGGCCAGACCCAAAAGTTTCAAAAAACACTGACTCATCAGAAGGTTTCAGTGGACCACCCCCCCTCTGTCATTAACTCAAGAAAGGAGACATTTTTGGTGGGTGGGTGGGGGCCTTGGGGAGCCTTCTCCTTCATCCAAATTGATGTCTTTAGTGACTGACTCAGCAAAGGAGTCAACCTTTTTCTGCTTGCAAGTCCTCTTCCAAGAGAGACACACTGGAGTTAGACATGGAGATAGAATGTCAAGTAGTCTCGAAGCAGATAGGATCCATCTGTCACTGTCAACAAGAATGACAGGAAAGAGGAGCAGCTTTCATGGGGAAGTCTGGATGGATCTGAAATCTGAGCACCTACCATTCGTCTTGGTCCAGCCAAAGCCATTTCTACAGTCTTGAAAGTCAACTTAGCCAATGGAGCCAAGGAACAGCCACCCAAAACAGCAGAATCAGTAGTTCTATTGATAACAAGGGCTGATGGCTCTGAGGAGGATCTCAGAGCTACGAAGTCCAGGACTGAAGTCCAGAGCAGCAGGAAAGGCTCCAAAAGTCTCAGAGATGACTCCACTGTCGGCGCTCCAAGTTCGATGCTCTGGCTCTAGGACTCTACTTGACCCAAGTGTGTCTGTGTCGAGTGTGACAGGAAGAAGCCAAAGCTGAAGTTTTCAGGGCTATAAGCTACGAAGCTAGTACAGCGGGAAGATTGGATCTGATATGCATCAGCTCCAAAAATGGAAACGGTGTCTGAAGCAGTACAGTTGGTGCTGAAGGAGCTAATCCTGGTCCTTTTCCTTACGGAAAGAGCCAGATGGACTCCCAGCTGAATCCAAGTACTCCAAAACTTCCACATCTAACTCAGTGAGACTCCTAATAGATTGACCTGATCTTGAAGGCAAGGCTATTGAAACAGGCCTCGAAGGGATCTATTGTAGTATGGGCAAAAGAGGATTCGGGCTATGGGCGCCAGAGAAAATTAAGTTTTCAGGGAGGAAGTTCAGATTCTGGAGACAACAGGATCAAACTCCCTCGAAACCTCAGATGCTGAACCCACAATAGTTGTGGAGTCTAGGGACCTTTTCTTAGATTTATCCAAACAGTCTTCTGGTTTATTTTCCTTAGACTTCTCTTTTGACCAGTCTCTGTCTTTTTCTTTCTCTCTTTTGACCTTTTTCTTTGTCTCTTTTTCTGTCAGAGAAAGAAGATGTACAGGCTGCCTTTGGATCTGAAGACATTTTGGAACCTGAATGAGGTGGAAGGAGCCCTTTCATCAAAATAAGTGTCTCCTTTCTTCCTTGGAGGACCCTGGTGCCAACTGCAGCACAGATGGGACAAGAATCCTGTAAGTGTGATGGCCCCAACCAGTAAAAACATTGCGAGTGTGAGTCTTGAGGCAGGATTTTATTCTCACAAGACAAACGCTTTTTGAAACCTGTAGACTTTTCCAACATTACAAGTAGAAAAATACACCTAATGACTAAGCTTAAGAAAACACACAGTAACACACAGCAAATACTTGAAAAAACACACTAAGCTATTATTTTACTATTGGAAAAACCTAAGACTATGAAATTCTAATAACAAGGCTAAATATCTGAAATAGGGAAGATCAGAAGTTTCACTTTTCATGAAACAGAATGGAGCTCACAGTAAACACGTCTGTTAGGCAGGCGGAAAACAAGACCTGTGGTAATTCAGACAGGAAAGGGAAGGAGTCAGAGCTCTTGGATCCAATGCTTTGATATAAGACACTGATGTCGGATCTGACCAGATCCAACAACCATAACGCTGAATCACAAAAAACACTGGATTTGACAGAGTAGTACACCTTGAAAAAAATATTAATAACTCGGACATCAAGTTTTTTTTTTTAAATATAATCTGATCCCATAAGCAAATACAAAAATCACTGATTTAATAATTAAGGTGCTTATTACATCCAGAAGAGTACTAAAATACTACTTAGAAATAACTGCTTCACCAGCTTCAAAATAGCATTAGTAGTAGAAGTAATAATAAATCTGTCAAAGATGTAGAAATAAACAGCTTTGAAAGTTAAGTGTCTTGGGCTTACAATGTTGCTTGTTTTTATACTTTCCCCCCTTTAGTGGTCATCTGTAAATGCAATAAAAATTAGCCCAGGTACTTACCACTGAACTGAGAAAAGGAAAAGGCAGGTGTAACAATCCTTTCTTCTTCTTGTGGATCAAGAAGAGGTTAAAAATAAAGACTTGAGCCTGTGACTGCTTCATACTCCTACCTGACAGAGAATGGTAAACCAAATGAACTCTTGGCCTTTTTACTGGTGAAGGGGGCACAGAACTCCTACAACAAATCTTCTGGGACTAAATTAAGTAGCTACATGCCCCTTTTCTTGGCTCCATCCTAAGCCAAACACAAGAGAACCAACCTCCCATGGCTTTATCTTATCTTATATTTGCCTCTGGAGAATTAGCAGGGGGGGCCTAAAAACACTGCCTGTGATCTACTTTGAGGTCTGGGCTGGCCTATGAGGAGGAACTGGAAGCAGAGAGCAGTGTACATACTGTCAATGGTAGACAAAATCATTTTCCTTCTCTTGGAACTCCTCAAATTACTTTTAAGTGACTCCCACACACAGCATGCATTTTAAAAATAAGGTATCGAGAACTGCGTGAAAAAGTTCACCCCGAAACGAGCGGAGCCTCCATCATGCCATCAGCTGCTGCCTTAACCACCACATCAGTGCAATCAAATGCACACCAAGTGATGGG
The DNA here is from genome assembly GCF_019279795.1 of Protopterus annectens. Lineage (NCBI taxonomy): Eukaryota > Metazoa > Chordata > Ceratodontiformes > Protopteridae > Protopterus > Protopterus annectens. The sequence continues at coordinate 444,179,270 of NC_056732.1, read as the reverse complement.
CAAACCTATAGAAGCAAATGAGTAGGAGGTCATCTCCAAAGATTGTAAACATAAATGAAGAGAGCTCTGCTACCTTTTCCAGTGTCTTACCAACCAGAAATAACTGTGACCGGTAAGGAAAACAGTGTGCCAAGGCCTAAAAGTTGCTGAAGACAACACTACTACCCTGCCAAGATAGCTCACAGCTTTTGACTTCCTGTCTGGAAAGTATGTATCAAGTAGATGGTGTCTCTAGGCCCTATAAATGGCCAAAAAGATGACACAATCTGCAAGCTTGCAGAATACGATGCATCAATCATCCAGGGGATTTTAAAGCAAAAGTGCCTTTCTGAGGGCAGGATTTTCTCAAAAGAGTCATCTAATAGGATAGTGGAAGGACAATAACCATTACCTCTATCCATCTCAGTGACAAGAACCTTGGATACCTTCATTTCTGACTTACAACCCAGAAGGATTCAAAGTGAAAGGGAGAGAGGAAACGGTGTTTACATCTCTAGCCCCCTGAGAGGATAAAGTAGTCTCTCTCTAACTTCTTGTCAGTTTTTTCATTCATATTTCAATGCTGATGGAGGTCTTGCAGATTTCCAACAAGAGGTAAACCCTATGGTAAAGAGAAAGATCTGTGACCCTGCTGTAAAACTGGGAGTGCACACTACTAGCTTGTTTGCAGCCCTGCTCATTCCAACATCAACGAATGCCAAGTCTTATGGTGGGACACTGGGTAAAGCATACACAAAGGAAATGTTTAAAACTGCCAGATGATGTGTTGTGTACGCCTATCATCCTAGTTGGAATTGTATTTACTACCAATCACTAGAGAAACAAATGCATCCCAGAAAGATGAAGAAGGGAGCTTGATGGCCTAGGCAGGGAGAGACAAAAATTAAAAGTACTTAGTTCAGACCCTTTCACCTTCCTAAACTTTTTGTTTTTTTGCCTTTCCCCTTTATTTTATAATATAAAGTCTTTTTTGGTGTAAAGTTTTCTATATATTCACCATCACCATTTTAAGAATACTGTTGTAACCCTGTTTTACAGAGAAACAGTTTTAAAGGTTGTGAAGGATAAGGTGTACACAGGAGAAATATTAGTGTGTGTATTTCATTTTAATATGCTTTCATTACAAGATGGATTCCTGGGTGTTTTTCAGTACATACCTGATGATTTACTTCCTCACAAATATGAAAAATGCTAGCATGGCAAAGTGTAGCAAGTTCTGTTCTTTGTAGAAATTTCTTTATGGAATTCAAAACTCATGCCCAATATGAAAAGTCTTAACCACAGTGTCAGGATAGCTTAGAGAATTAATGCTATGGTATTCATTTTTAGTTGATCATTGGTTGTTCCAAGACTGATACAATAACATTGCTTTTAATCAGAAAATGCAAAACGAATGCGTGATACTACTACTCAGGGGATAGGACCCTTGATTTCCTAGTCTCCCACATACCAGACTTTCTTTGCAATAGAGGTGATTGCTATTCTCTAATGAACTGTGTCATGTGAGTTATTTGGTACGTTAACAAGGGATATTTATCAACCTCAAATACACATGAACAACTCAAGTGGGAAAGCCATTACAGTATAAATCAACCTCCTTTTCAAATATTTTCTGTAATTAGGGGATAACAGGTAAACTCTACATTAACTTTAATCATACCTATTGATATATGGTAGCCAAAATGACCATCAAGCTAAGAATGAAAACAGCAGTTAAGAAGCCAAACATTTTGAAGCCATGAGAAGAACTAAATTATAGACCATGGTAATGCTGCTTTTATATATTAAGCAAATATCAAATTATGGCAGAACAGCATCAGCACAAGAATACTGTCATCCTTGCACAGTGGTATTCCCAACATCTTGAACTATGTGGAATGCAAATGATGCTGGAGAGTTGAAATACAAACACTGCTACAAAAGCCCCCCCCCCAAAAAAAATGTGACATAACCTCCAACCCATGATGACTTCTCTTTTACAAAAGAAACATGCCCAAAACTAATGTATATAATTAGCCAATAAATAAATAAATAAGACTAAGAAAATTACCATGAGAGGAACATTTTCATGATTACCTCTACTACGCAGAAAGGAATATGCTTTGGAACTTAAAATGATGTAAATAACTACAAGACAAATGTTCCAATATTTATATATTGTTAAAGCTATTCCCATCATCTACTTCTCTTCAGTAAAATGTATATGACTGTGTATTAAAGCTATGCAACACGTAATGGTATTGGAACAGAAGTAATAATTTAGCTACTGCTTCACAGCCACATGGCTTTTAGTAAAGTATCTAAAGTCTAGCAATTAAGTTATTTTTCTAAGTATAATTTAAAGAGATGTATACACTGGTTTCACTGCTTTACTCACTATATTATATTTATTACAGTAGATATTTCACAGCTGATAAAAAAAACAACTCTGCTAAACTATCATTTTGTAAATACTGAAAAAAAACTTTTCTGACTCTTCACAGCAAAAGACCAAAAAGAAGATAATTATGTTAAAGATGCTGATAAGTGAATGCAGTAGTACATTCATATTAAACTGTGTTCCACAGGAAGATCTCATCTAAAAGGAACTCTGCTTCTAGGTAATGGTCTTCTAAAATACTGATTTTATATTTACATCTGCTACTGCTCTATGCTAAATGACTTTCCAGGTAGTTTCAACACTCATTGCTATTGTTTTTAAATGTCGTAAGTGCTTAGTTCTAAGCATTACAGTATTGTAAATAAATAAATAATTGATGCGGCAAACCTGTCTCCTGTTAAGTACACGCTTAACCAAGCTCTTGTTAACTTGTTTCAAATTAAACTTATTTTTCTTTTTAACAACATATATTAAAGAAATATACCATGCGATACAAATAAATGGAGCACAGAGGTAGAGCAGTTAGTCCTGGTGACTCATACTATCTGGTTCTCTGGTTTAACAGCTAGGGTGCCTTCTGTATGTAGGCCGCATTCTGTTTCCTGTGTCTCTACAGGATTTTGCAGAGATCATCAGTTACCTCCTGCTTTCCACAGACATACAAAAGGTACACTGATGATCCTCTACTTATTTTATTTACTGATATTTGATTACCATGAAAGTCCATCTGGGTTGGAGGCCATTTTCAGCGGAGGTCCAAGGAGAAACTCTCCACAGTATCACAAAACATTTTAAGAACAATATTTTTACAATCTTAAAAAAATAAAGTACAGTTGTGTACACTTACCATAAATGTAGATGTTCGAGTGTATTCACTGTTGCAGTCATTACATTTGGGTTATCTGCTTGCAGGTAGCCCTCAGTCGGCCTGATTAACAAAGTCTTGGGTCCTGCGTCGGTTGCTATCCCTTCTTCCATGATGTCAGGGGTATAAAACATCCAGCCGACGCCATTACATCAGTTTTTCTTGCCCCAGATGTCAGGTGCCCCCCTAATGGGGAGCAATTAAATATAAAAGCACAAAGATATACCCCCAACAAAAAAGCAAATACACCAAAAAGGCTTTTAAGCATAGTAAAGGAAAGTAGAGGTATAGCCAAAAGAAGTTAGGGGGCTGGAGGGAGGGTAAACAGGACTGCAACAGTGAATACACTCGAACATCTACATTTATGGTAAGTGTACACAACTGTACTATGTTCTTTGTGTTTCACTGCTGCAGTCATTACATTTGGGTATATTCCCAAAGCTATGGTTGGGAGGAGGAATTTAGATTAGGGCCAGCTATAAGGCCCTGCAAGACTGCAGTGGCAAAGCCATCTCTGGATTTAGAGAAAATTGACAAATGATAATGCTTGGTGAAAGTATGTACAGAACTCCAGGTAGCAGCTTCTAGGATGTCCCTGGTAGGGACACCTCTGAGAAAGGCTGCAGAGGTAGATGCAGCCCTGGTGGAGTGAGGTCTGATCCCCTGGGGGATAGATTTTCCATGGTGCTTATAGCAGAAATGAATGCAATGGCCTGGGTCTATATTGCAACATCGAACGCTTAAAACAGCGAACAATGTTACATCGACACATTTTCAGCGAAAGCTGAAAATGTTGAATCCGAAGAACAGCAATTTCTTTCCTAGGGAAAGAAATCGCTGTTCCAACCCCCGCAAAAAAAAAAATACACATTACACACTTCCAAACACATACAGACATACCCAATCCTAATTATACCCCCCCACAAACCAGTAAACAACTAAATACACATATGCACATAACCCAAACATACATTTAACGAAAAAAAAAAATTTTAAACCCTATGCACTTACCTTTACCCGCACCCTAACCCTAACCCTAAGTTCAGTAACTCTCGCACATTCACATAAACAGCTCCAAACACATACACACTTACCTTAACCCTAACTCTACCCCCCAAAACAAAAGTAAACAACTGAAAACACATACGCACGGAGCTCAACCAAACATTTAACATAAAATATACGACAGTAAACACTTTCATACATATGCACTTACCTTAACCCACACCCTAACCCTAAGGTCAGTAACTGTTGCACAATCACGCTCGGGAGCTATATCGGACAAGGGACCACACTACACTTCAGAACACGGCAAAACAACGAAGCGGTCAAGCGACTTCTTTCCCAGGGAAAAATTTCGCTGAACAGCTGCTTCGCTGTTTTGCCTGTTCGCTCTACATGTGTCAAAGAAAACGCATTCGACATAATGCGTTTTTGTTGAACTCATAGAAACCCTAATGGCCTATCCATTTAGAAATGGTTTGTTTTGAAATAGCCTTCCCCTCTGCCCCTGCAGCAAATGCCACCAGCAGTTGTTCAGATTTCCTTTGAGGTTTAGTCCTGTCCAAGTAGAATCTAAGTTGTCTGTGCACATCTAAGGAATGCAGTATCCGTTCCCCTTTATTCTGTGGATTGGGACAGAAGTTTGGCAAATGAATGGACTGATTAAGAGACACACTGGATACCACCTTGAGCATGAAGGATGGATTGGTTCTGAGGGACACTCTGTCCGCATGAAAGATGATGAAAGGCTGCACTGCCATAAGGGCCTGTAATTCAGATACCCTTCTAGCTGAAGTGATTGCTAAAAGGAAAGCTGTTTTCCAAGAAAGAAATTTTAAGTCTGCAGTAGCAGCTGGCTCGAAAGGAGGTAGAGTGAGTTTCTCCAAGACAAAGTTAAGGTCCCAGGCTGGGGTTGGAGCTCTCCTGGGTGGTCTCAAATTTTTGGCCCCTCTAAGGAACTGCTTGAGAGGGGAGGTGCTGTGTTATAATGAGCTGAAATGGCTGAGGGGTGGATTTTAATGGAGGAGAAAGACAAGCCCTTGTGAAGCATCTCAGTTAAGTATTGTAAAATCTGAGGTAAATTGGGCGCTGCTGTGCTCATCCCTTGAGATTGGTTCCAGGCGCAGAATCTTTTACATTTTTCAGCATAAGATTTTCTAGTACTAAGCCTCCTTGCCTCTAAAATGATATCCATCACAGGTTTGCTGAGGGATGGTAAAGGAGAGATTAAGTATTTAGCCAGACTGCAAGGTTCAGTGTTAGAAGCTGAGGGTGCAGAATCTGGTTCTCCTGCTAAGACAGCAGGGAAGGAGTCTGAGTCAGGTGCCATGGAGATAACCATGACACACTGTGCAGGAGGGGGTACTAGTGTTAGCGTGACCAGTCTGGAGCAATCAAAATCATCCCTGGTTTGTCCTGTTGTTTGACTTTTAGTAGTACTTTGGAGAGCAGAGGCAGAGGAGGGAAGGCATAGACTGATAGATTTTTCCAGCTGAAGGACAGAGCATCCACTTTCCAGGCTTGTTTGTGGGGAGTCCTTGTGCAAAATTTGTCCAACTGGTAGTTCTGGGGAGAGGCAAACAGGTCTATATCTGGGCTCCCCCATTTGCTTGTCAACATGTTGAAAATCCTTGGTTCCAGTTTCCACTCGTGTGGGTCCATGAGGTTTCTGCTTAGTCCGTCTCCCAGTGCATTTAATTTTCCTGCAGGAACTGAGCTTGTAGGTGCACTTGGTAGCTCAAGGCTGTGTTCCACAATGCCATGGCTAGTCTGCAGAGGGGGTAAGAATGTGTACCCCCCCTGCTTCTGTATGTACCACATAACAGTGGTGTTGTCCGTCTTTACCATTAGTTGTCCTGGAAGAATGTGGTCCTTGAAGGCTGTCACAGCATTCTGTACAGCTAACATTTCTTTTTGATTGATATGCAGGTGCATTTGACTTGGGTCCCATTTGCCCTGAATGCACTTCCCTGCCAGGTGAGCCCCCCATGCATAGTCTGATGCGTCTGTTGTTAGGGTTTGGGCGGCAGGGGGTGGTGTGAAAGGTAGACCCTTGTTTTGGTGGTAGGCCTCTGCCCACCAAAGGAACTCTAGGCATAGGCAAGGTATGATAGGAATCATTGTTTCCAGGTCTTGAGAATGGTGACACCATAGGCTTTTTAGATACCACTGTAGTTTCCTCATATGCAGTCTTGCATATGGAATGGAAATAGAAGAATGCAGGAGGTCATGAACCCCAAGGCTTGCAGTATTTGTCTTGCAGATATAGCAGGGCTTTTGTGGATACTTGTTTGAAGTAGGTTGTCAAATGAATTTGTTTCTCTGGTGTGAGGTAAGCCCATCTGAGAAGTTGTATTCAAGCTTGCTCCCAGGAATATAATTTGTTGACAGGGTACCAGGTGTGATTCCTTTTCATTTATGGTGTACCCCAGACAAGTCAGAACCCTTTGTACAAAGGCCAGATGATTCAAAAGTATGTCCTGGCTTTCTGCCTGAATTAGACAATCGTCCAGGTGTGGGTATATTTGAATATTTCTTTGCCTGCAAAATGCAATAACTGGAGCTAGGCACTTTGTGAATACCATGGGCACAGTAGATAAGCCAAAGGGCAGTGCAGAGAACTGAAGCGTAGGTATCTTCTGCAATATTCCCTGATTGGGATGTGCAGGTATGCTTCTTTTAAATCTAGTGTTGCAAACCAGGCATCTTTGCCTAGCACAGGAAGTAATTGGTGAAGAGTCAGCATCTTGAATTTTGGAATCTCCAAAAAGGTGTTTATGGTAGACAGGTCCAGGATAGGACTCCATGAATTGTCTTTTCTGGGTACCAGGAAAAGTCTCAAGTATAAACCTTGCCCCTTTTCCTCTTCTGGTACCAGTAGAATAGCCTCCATGCTTAAGAGAGAAAGTACTTGTTTTTGGGCCTCTGCCCACTGATTTGGGGGTAGGTCCAGCCAACCGCTTGGTGTTGACAACGTGTGGAAATGAAATCTGTATCCCTGGGACACTATATTTAAAACCCATTTGCCCTGGGTAATGAGTTCCCAATTCTTTGCATGAAGAGCAATCTTTCCCCCCAAAGGGGCAGTCAGTTGATAAGTGTTTGGAAATTTTAAAGGGAAGTCATTGAGACAGGTTACCATGGGGGGGGGTGTCTTTTTATTCCCAGATTTGGAAGTGGAGGCCCCCCACTTCTGTGTGTCCCCTGAGACTGAAACCTGGGGTTTTTGCTGTGTCTGGGTTTGGCTTGAGAAGACCATGAAGGGGCTGAAAAGGACCAATTCTTAGAGGGCCAGTGCCTACTAAATCTAAGAGGATGAACTTGTAAAAAATCTTTAACAGTTTGCATAGATTTAGCTTTATCTTCCATCTTTTTAAGAACTTCCTCAGCCTTGTTGCCAAACAGGCGGTCCTGATTTAAAGGAGCATCCAACAATTTAGCTTTAACATGATCAGGCAAAGATTGCTCCTTAAGCCAAGCATGCCTTCTGAGCACAGACCCAATAACAGCAGCCCTGCAAGAGGCCTCTGATGAATCAAAACCTCATTGCAAAGTATGTTTTCCAACTTGTTCAGCAGAATGCATTAAATCTTGTAATTCTTTATTTTCTACATAGTCAGGAATCAACATCATTTTCTGTTTAAGCAGTCCAATAACATGTTGCTGATACTTTAACATATGAAACTGGCAGTTTAAAGCCCTAATTGCCAAGGTTGCAGAAGTGTAAATCTTCTTACCCCATCTATCCAGCGCCCTGGAGTCTTTATCAGAAGGGGTAGGATTTTTAGCAGTAGAAGCCATAATGCCCTTGGGCCCCTGTGAAATAGTCTCTGGATCTGCAATAGGATTTTTAAAAAGGAAGTTGTGGGACTCAGGGACCCTGTAGGATCTGTCAGGTTTTCTGGGAGCAGGACGCAGGGAATCAGGGGCCAAACTAGAGTCCAAAAAAGCATCATCAACAATGTCGAGTACAGGAGGACTAGCTAAATGCCTATGCTGAGGTATGAGAAAAAAATCCCTAAGCCTCTTTTTTGAATCAGAAAAATCCTGGCTTTCCCAGTGGAAATGCTCCCTTAGAGCATGTAAGGTTTCCCCAAAAGAAACATCCTCAGGAGGGGAAGAAGAGGGAATGGAGTCCTCTGCATCAGAATCTTCATAAGTAGGTAAGGGCAAATCCAGATCATCAGAAGAATCAGAAAAAAACAGAATACTGATCAGAAGGTTCATAATCAATTTCAGTCCTAGGCCTCTTAAAAGGGGGGGGGGTTGGCTACCCCTGATTAGAGTTATTAGATCTTCAGCCATTCTTAACATTTGTTTTTTAGGCATAGAGGCCTGAGCATGTGGCCTGGGCATCATTTTTTTAGGCATGGATCGAGATTTAGGCCTAAGTAAAGAAGGAGGCGTCGGCTTAATATGCAATTCTGTAGGCCTGAATACACCCTCAGAAGCCGGAGCCTGCACAACGGCTCCAGACCCATCCAAGGTAGAGACATCCGCGGGTTCCATAGTTAATGCATCTTGCGGCATACCGAACTAAGAATGGGTCTCAGTAGAGGCCTGCGAATCAGAAGTAGTGGGTACCAGGGGCTGCGAAAGTGCCTTACTGAGTACCGGCGAACTGGCGACTGGCTTAGGAGAAGCGTCGTCGGGAGTTTTGGACCTCGGCGTTTTTTCGGAATCACGGTAGTCGGATGGCTAACCGATGAAATTTCTGGATAATTAAACCGAGAACCGAAATATTTAGCTGCGAAAATATACCGACGACGGATAGTGCGCTGATTAAATAAAGCACAAAACCGACAGCAAGGTACTTTGTGGTCAGGGCCTAGGCAAGGATTACAGTATGAATGAAAATCTTTATGGGGTATTTGCTTTCCACACGTAATGCAATTATTAACTTTTACTGACATCGGTAAGGAGCAAGAAAAAGTTTCTCCAATAGGGTACTTAGCTTTAGTTGAAGACTTCGGTTCTGAAACTCAAAAACAAAAATTTCAGGAGTTGGCCGACCGGCACTTGCGAACTGCTTCTGCTTTGGGCACTGCACGGCAAGAAAGACTGATGTAATGGCATCGGCTGCAAGTTTTATACCCCTGACGACCTGATGTCATGGAGGAAGGGACATCAACAGACGCAGGACCCAAGACTTTGTTAATCAGGCCGACTGAGGGCTACCTGCAAGCAGATAACCCAAATGTAATGACTGCAACAGTGAAACATGAAGACCATCACAAAAACAACTACAGTTTAATTAATTACACCAAATTAGACATAATATGAAAACAGTGGTTGAGAACACACACAAGTTATATATTATATAACAATGATTTAATATTTAGAGAAGTTTTAGCCAGTTTACAGAGAAATTAAGGGTAAGTTAGTATACCTCAAACACAAAATGCAACAGGAAACGAGATAAAAACAGGCTTATGGTACATTTAGAGAGAAAGCCGGGTGAGAGAAATTGATAGATGTAAGGAAGTGAATGAAGAAGGGAGAGTAAGGACGTGTACGGTATAAATAAGTATTGTCTCTATAACTATGTTTTGTGTGTGTGTGTGTGTGTGTGTGTGTGTGTGTGTTTGTGTGTGCGTGTGTGTGTGCTTGCACGTGCCTCTGTCTGTACATAATGTGATGGATTACAAGACCAGCTATGACTGGCATTCAGTCTTTTAACCACTTTCTACTGAGACAGACTCCAGCTCTAATATGTGTCATACTAGAATAGAGAGGATAATGAAAACATGAAGTGGGGATGACAAATTGGATGCACATGTTAGAATACAAAAAAATGACTGCAGTGTTATGCAGTCGTGCAAACAACTTACCGACTCAGCAATCCTCGCAACTGCAGGAACAGTTAAGCCAAAGAGGTCTTCTCCTTTGATATACACAGGAAAGAGCTTTAGGATACTGGAATCTTTCCGTAATTCAGCAATAGGTTCAAGGATTTTATCCCAAACTCCTAAAACAAACATTAAGGAGAAGTTTTTTTCCAAGAACAAATAAAATGTGATGAAAACTACGGCAGTGCTCTAGTATATTTACTGACTTCTACTCTGATAAAATCATGGGCTTCACTGCTCAGTACATTTTGCTAGTGATACAGCAGTGCTTTAGTGTGCTGACTTCTACTTCATAAAATCCTGGTCCTCACTTTTCAGTACTTTATGCTAGCAAAATAGAAACAAACAAACACTATCTTCTTTTAAAGCAGCAGTCTGATAAAAGCTGCTGCTCATATACTATGAGAGCTGTATTGACTAGATGCTATTCTACGTAGGTGACAATTAAAAGAATTTTTAAAACTTCATATCATCATAACTACCACACTCAATTCAGACAGCTTGTGTTATGGCTCCCTCTCTAATTTGGTACACCTCTGCAATGAAGCATGAATGACAAATACATAAACCAAATATACTGGGTTGCTCATTGAAATGAACAAGATTTAAGAAACAGTATTTTTTGAAGTTTAACACTATATGGAGAAAATTTAGATAAATCATTTGCATGACTCTGTAATTACCTTGCTTATTTGTTTCTGGATAAAAATTAGGAACACATTATACTATAAAGCAGCTTTGTATAGGGTGCAGTTAGGGTATTTTAAACATGGGACATTTTCAGTGATGGTTGTATATGCTAAAGACATTAAAACAAACAAGTGTGTTTTCTTAACCATATGAAATATAGGCTTCACACTACAATAAGTCAAGAAGGCTGGACAGAAGCAAGTTTAAGTTAATATAATGCTGTGATCTTGGACTGCTGGGGAGGGGGTAGTTTGTGAAACTATAATGATTATAGTATACATAATTAAGATAATAATCTCCCTTGTTTTTTAAAGAGTAGATGCATAAATTAATGTCCTTGGCTTAAGCTATAAACAAGTATTTCTGTAAGTAAATAGACTTGAAAAAAATACAAAATTATCAAAAGCATGAAAAATGCTAAGCTTCTTGCATCTGCAAATGTATTCTGTTTTTTTCCATTAGCAAATATTCTCGATGGGAGACAGGAAATCTGTAGCTGAGGACAGTTAGCCAGGGGAATTTTGTACATTGTTTTCTACTTATAAAGATTACTTTGTGCATCTTTAGAGTTGTGAGTTTCTTTATTTCTTAATTGCAGACAACTTTTAGATAGAGTCAAGCTATCTGCAGGTACAAGCAATTAATCTTGCGATTTCTGACTATTTCTTGTGGAGGGAAATGCAAAACTTAAAGATACAATGGCAACCAGTTCAATAAAAATAAAGTCTGAAATTCTAGGAAGTGAATAAGAGATAGTATCATTCCCAGCAGCCTTAATCCTTTTAAGTATTTAATAGAACAGTGCACAATTTAGTTTTATTTAAAGGTAGCCAGTGTACGTTTTCTTAGAGCTAAAAGTTAACATTTTCTGAAAGCATGCAAACTGTTTTTCACATCTGGTAGGGGAATAAAGCTTAGTAAAGAACAAACAGCAATCAGTATAAGTTGGAAGACAAGCTGCAACATACACTTTAGCATGTATAACCTTAATTTTTGATTAGGTAATTCCTGTGGGTGCAGCTGTCAACTTGGGACAATTGTTCCAATCTTGAGGTTAATATGGGTTGGGGTTGTTCTTAAAATGTATTTAGTTTTTTGTTTGATAGTTTTAATTAAAACAAAAAGTCTTGAAAAATGTGACATGAGTTTAAATGGAGATGAGAAGAAACAACTGTATAAAAGATCAGCCTGTCAAGCAGTGTGTGCAAATAAGGCAAATGTTGGAAATACACATTAAAAAAATGTCATGTACAACAGATAGGAACAATAGTTTTCAACATAATGGCTACTCGATCCATACTATCTTGGAATGTAAATGGCCTTAAAGATACCGATACAAAGAGTACAGAATGACACTAAGAAATACAGGCTGCACATAGCAATATTGCACGAGACACATTTGGAAAGAAGTTGAAGTTTAATTCCTCCAGCAAGTAGACACCAGAGTAAGGCAAGCAATAAAAACAATACAAATTTTACTAATATTAAACCAACAGATTAAGCGCTTTCATCTTCTAACAGAAGACTTCATCAGAATAAACAGAACCCTTCTCTACACCCATTTTTATAGTACATTACTAATCTTCCATTGGATAAAACATTAATTAAGTAATTAATTATGCAAGTCATGCCAGTGAACTAGAATTTAAAAAACAGTATTATTAGTAAAGTTATTTAAACAGTACTCGCTGTATACTTTTAGTACTTTTGTTTTCAGTGTATATCAAAATATAAATACATATGAAAGATCTTGTTCAAACCCAAAAACTACTCATAAAGGTAAAACAAACAAAAAAAAACATTCATTACAACATATAGGAAACAGCCATAAAAAGTTAACATGGTTTTACAATAGGCATAGTAATGAATGTGTATACATAATTTAGTTTTTAGCCTTCTAGGCTTAGACGCATTCATTTTTAAGGCAGGAAGAAGTGAAATATGATCCTTCATACCGGGTGGGGTACAGGCATCCAGTTTTAACTGCCACATCATTTCTCGATATTCTAACATATTCTCCCAATACCCACCACCATCACTAGGAACCACCTTTTCCAGGACCCAAAACTTAAAATCTGACTGTGTGCACACCAGACTGTGCCTATACAGAGCATTGGTTTCTCTTTTTCTATTGATGTCATATTTATGTTCGTATACACGTTGTCTCAAAGTACGTTCGGTTTTATCAGCCCAGCAATATATGCAGTAAGCGAGATAGACCACCCCTTTTGAATAACAGCTGCTGTACATCAAAGTCTCAAGGCTAGAAGGTATACTTGTTATTTCTAAACTCTTACAGTTAGCCATAAAAGTATATTGGGAACACCTTCCACACTTGTGTGCCCCCATTTTAGCTACTGTCCCACTGATGGTACTACTACTCTTCTTTTCCAATATTTCCTTAAGAATATAATTTCTCTTATAACTGTACCTCAATTGTCTGTTAAATATGTGTAACCTACTGGGCATTCTTTGAAACATACCCCATATTTTATTTATGGTTTTCTTTATCCACCATGTATCTTTGTTCCCAATGTACTTTTATGGCTAATGAATTTGACAAACAAAGGATTTCTGGATGGATATTCAGCAGAATATCAAGAACAAAAAAAACAGGAGTAATACTAATGATTGGTAGAGGGGCTCCAACAATGAAGGGGTAATTGGCAAGGGAGGAAGAGTATGCTGGCATGTAATATTCCATCAAAAACTGCTATTATGGAGCTTCAGAAAATTTTGGGAGAGATGATTAGCTTTCCTCGGGGAATACTACTTATAAGTGGGGATTGGAACTTGATTTGCAATAATGAAGATGTACCATACAAATCAAGAAGGGAAAATATAACAAACGAGGATACACTTCAAAAGAAATTTATGAAAATATTTGGTACAGAAGCTGCAAATTCAGTAGCAGGAACACAGAATTAACATATTATTTGCCAAGGTACAATAACTGGCCAAGACTGGAAAGAATTTACATTTCACACATGCATGTGCTTTTAATTGAAAACGTTGACATGTATCTAGTAATTATTTCAGATATAAAATTGCAGACAAAAATGCAGGGTAATGAAATAAAAATGAGATGCATGTGCTTTCCCACCTACCTGTTAAAAAGAGAGGAATTCAATGAATGGGTATAGGAAATTATTCAAGAATTAATAGAGAACATAGACATTCCTTCAGAAAAAACAGCTAGTGAATGGGATAAAATTAAAATAGAGCTGAAAGAACAGGGCAGAAATAAAAGAGAAAGAGATATGGTTAAGCAGTACTAGGAATTATTTAGAGTATTGCAGAATATGGGGAATTTAACTGCAGAGTGCTAAAAATAAAATAAGGAAGTATTTGGATAACATGTATGTTTAGGAAGACTGCTGTTAAGGAACTATTTTGCAATACTCCAGAGCACAAAAACTTTTAGCATAATGACTTAGATAACAGAAAGCTGCCATTAAACAGGAGCTTATGTCAAGAATAATAACCTGAGATCCTAGAGAGGTATTAGAGATTTCGGAAATTTTATGAAAATTTGTAGGAAAGCAGGGGAATACTGAAATCCAGAAAGAGTACAAATAGAAATATATGTGGAAGACGTAATTATTCCAAGGTTAGAAGAAGATGAAACTCAACAAATAACAGTTAAGATAAGAGAAGACGAGATAAAAACAGTGACATATAATCAGTCGTCAGGGAAGACTCTAGGAACAGATAGTATTTCTGTGGAAGTTAAGAAGTTAGAAGGGATGAAAATGATAAAGATCTGGAAGATTTTGTTTAATAGTACTTTAAAAGGAGGGAAAACTGTGGTGGCAATATCACCCAAAGAGGGTAAAGACCAATCAAACCCACCTTTATATAGACCCATTTCAATTTTAAACCATGATTATGAAGTGTTTATGTCTATAGTAGCTAAATCAATGGCATGGGTTTTGCTGAAAATTATAGATATGGTTCAGTGTGGTTTTGTGATGGGGAGGAAAATATCTGACAAAATTAACAGAACAAAGATGATATAGAGGGAAGCAGAATGTAAAAAATACCACTGTCTTGATGCAGAGAGAACACTCAACAGAGTAAACTGGAATTATGACTATGGCAATGGAAGCAGTTGCATTCCCTGGTACAACAATAAGGTTAATTAGGAGGATATATGAACATAGGATGGAAGAATTAAAGTGGGAGGGTTGTGTTTGAACAGAGGAGCCAAGCAGGGGTGCCCTCTTTCCCCTTTATTTGCTTTACATTTAGAGCCACTGGAAAAGAAAATAAGGGACTCAGAAATTCAAAGATATAAATGGCATGGTATTCCAGAAAACTTGTCTTTATCTGCAAATTATTCTATTTTGTACTGGATAAATCCAAACAAGGACATTTCAGTTTTGTGGAACATTTTGAAACAGTTTCAAGTCTTTTCTAGAAAATTTTAGATAAAAAAGGCTATAGCCAAAAATGATGTAACCATAAACAAACTGGTTCAGCAATACTCGTATTTATGGGAACACGAGAAAGTACTTAGGAGTATAGATTAAAAAGGCTTATGTTATGTCAGTTAAGGATGTATGTGAAGAGACTTAAAAATATAATACAAAAACTGAGAAAATGGGAGCTCTTGGTTACGGCTATGGACAGCAAAATACAAGCAGTAAAAATGTTTTTACTCCCTTTAGTTTTATATACAGGTCAGTCATATTTTTGTCAACCAGAGAAGTTATGGATTACAATTAATAAAGACTTGAAGGAATTTATCTGGGAGGGGAAGAGAGCAAAAGTAAAATTTGGGTAAACTGATTATCCCAACAGAATAAGGTGATTCGGTGGTTCAGCATTACCTGATTTGAAGGAATATTTTAGAACCACACAGTTAAGGCTCCCTCTCTCTCTAAATATATATATATATATATATATATATATATATATATATATATATATATAAGAACACATGATGAAGGTTATAATTCAAAGTGGAAAGGGATGATGATGAAGCTGGGAAGGTGTAGAGTTCAAGAAGAGATGAAACTCATCAGACCCAGCTTCATATAGGCTCATGTCAATTTTAAGCATTAGTATTTATGTCCATAACGGCTAAACAAATGGCAAAGGTGTTGCCAAAATAGATAGATATGGATCAACGTGGTTTTGTGGAGGGCAGGCAAACATTTTATAACATTAATAGAACAATGATGAAGCATGGAAAATCAGAGTATAAGATAATACCACTGTTGTTGGGGGTTCCTCTCTGATAACTTGGGTCTGAACAGAGGAAGGAGGCAGGGGTGTCCTTTTTCCCCATTATTTGCTTTATATTTAGATCCACTGGCAAAGAAAACAAGGGACTCACAAATTAAAGGATGCAACTGGTATGGTAATCAAGAAAAGTTAGCTTTATTCACAGACATTATTTTGTGCTTGATAAATCCAAAAACGGACATGTTGGCATTGTGAGGCAGTTTCAAGTTTTTTTTTTCCAAGTTACAAAAAATGACGATAAAACAAGAAATACAGTGATATACTATAAACCTACAAATTCAAGGATATAATTGTTATAGTAATAAAAAAAGGTTGCAGACATTATTTTGTACCTGATAAAACAAGAAAAGGACATCAGTGTTGTGGAACATCTTGAGACAGTTTCAGAATTTTTTGGGATATAAAAATTAATGAAGATAAAACAAAGTCTATAGCTATGGTCCAGCAATGCCCACATTTATGACAACACATTAAAATGAAGTATTTAGCAGTATGGATTAAAAAGGACTCTTGTTATGGCAGCTAAGTTTATGTGGGAAGAGACTAAAAAAAAAAAAAAAAATACAAAAACTGAGAAACCGGAAGCTATTCTTTATAGATATGGATTGCAAGATACAACCAATAAGAATGTTTTTCATCCCTTTATTTTTAAATATCAGGCATACATTTCTCAACCAGAGATGCTGTGGACAATAATTAATAAAGAGTTGAAGGAATTTATCAGGGAGGGGAAGAGGGCAAGGGTCAAGTGGGATATGACGATCCTTCCAAAAGAACTATGTGGTTTTAGGATTACCTGATTTGAAGGGATATTTTACAGCTACACAGTTAAGGCACATATACATAACACAAACAGAGAGCTATAATTCAAAGTGGAAAGGTATGATGTTAAAATGGGGAAATTCAAGAAATAGGGACAGAGTGGGATTTTGGATGCAAACCCTTGAAGAGAACATCAGCAGCCATGCAGAGTATTATATTTATAAAATAGCAGAAACTATTCTAAGAACTAAGTCAACACAAGAATGGAGAAAGGAGATTTTGCCAAGAGGGTTGACTGCAATTAGGGCTACAAAGAATAGGCAAGAGGGGGCTGGAATTTACTGCAGAAAGTTAGAAAAAGGAACCAAGGTATTGGGAGCAAATAACTAGAGAGGGAAAGGTAAAAGAATGGGAAATGGCCAAGAAGACATTTGAACTGCAGGCTGAAGACTGCCTTTTCCTATCAGGGATTGACAGAGTATAGCAGAAAAAGATAGGGTGAAAGACCTGTTCTGGTAGAGTTTTTAGTTGAATCTAGAACATAAGCTGCTGTTTAAAAAGGGTAATTAGTAGGGTATGTAAAACATTGCACAATAACAACAAGAGTCAATCAGAGGAGGTTCAATAAGATTGGAATTTGAGACTAAATAAGCAATTCACAAGAAAAAAATGGCAGGATTTATGCACATCTCCAAAAGTATGCAACAAAGTCTTGAAGACTTAGGATTTATGCCTGGAAGTGTTTGCATATGTATTTTATATCCAAAACAGACTCCAAATAATTTTTCATTGGGTAGACTGCAAATGATGGAGGTGTTATGGGACAAAAAAGAGGTAACTAGGAACATATGTTTTGGGAGTGTGATGAGTTGGCAGACTTCAAAAATTCCCTACAGAGTACTCTGTCCGAAACAGTGGGTGAGCAAATGCATGTAACTAAATAAATTATTTTTTTTATCTGGAATGCAAGATCTGAACTGACAAAACATAGCAAGGCCTTGCTGAGTTTAATTCTGGTGTCTGCAAAAAAGCAATTACTAGAAAATGGAAATTAAAGTCTAAACCAAATATATTTGAAGTACTGAATATTTCAACAGAGATAAAATAAATGGAATTGAGATCTGTAGAAAAGGGTAGGAGCAAATTACATTGAAAACGAACAATACATGCAGAACAATGTTTTGTAGGAGTACTGAGATTTAAAGGAAGGCAGGAATTGAGCAATGTATGTAACGGTGGATTAAAGCCAGTTACACGCACAAAAATGTGATGTATAATGTTTGTAACTAGGAATATGTTAATGCCATTTGTCTTCTTTTACTCATTAGAGAAAGAAACCTCTTCAAGGCTAGGGATGAAGAATGTCACCTCCAAATAAAAAATTCTCTCTGGTGCAGAAGATGGTGGTCCCAGATTGTGTCTTTGGTGCAGAAGCAACATTTTGGAATTAACTCAGCCCAGCGACAGAACGGCTGTGTTACATACAAGCTTATGGGAAAACACTGTCAGTGCCTAATCTGAAAGCTCATTTCAACACAAAAAAAGAAAAAAAAAAGCTTTGGCTGGGCATTGATTCAGTTCAACATTAAAAGGGTTGAACTTTCAGGATGGCTGCAAATTGAGTAACACCTTAATTCTAGCTCTCCCAGTGTGAAAACAGAAACTTAGCAGAGAAAGCCAGTGGACCTAGATTTCTGGGTAAATTTCAGTAACTGGCTAGTGAGTGCACTGCCTGGGTGCCAGCAAA
Organism: Protopterus annectens; assembly: GCF_019279795.1. Classification (NCBI taxonomy): domain Eukaryota; kingdom Metazoa; phylum Chordata; order Ceratodontiformes; family Protopteridae; genus Protopterus; species Protopterus annectens. Next base: position 444,160,725 of record NC_056732.1, on the reverse strand, counting down.
AAAGAAATATAGAGGATCTGAAGGGAAAGCATCTACAAACGGCAATAAAAAAACACTGACTGGAAAAAGTACTATAGCTGTTCAGCAAAAAACAGTGCAAAGTCTAGACATGACTTCCAATAACTTAGAGGAAAGTATAAGGCAACTGCACACAGACCTGACTAAAATAAATGAAACGGTGCTGGATTACATCAACTTAAACAATAAAAGGCTGGAAAAAATGGGAGAAGCTTTAATGAGACAGTCAGATAAGGTGATAAAACTGTAAAACTCAAGAGGTCAAATGAAGAAAAGCCTGAATATGAGACTGCACAAAGAAGAGATATTTAAAAAAATAACAGAACTAGAGGACAGAGCACATACGGAAAACTTGAGATTTTCTGTTGTACCCCAGAAACTGGAAGGAACAGACTATTCATTTTATGAAAGCACAAACAAGCAGCTGGACTGGTAACCCACAACAGGAATTGTTAATTAAAAAGGAACATCATGTGCATGCTTCAAACCTGGCTATGAGAAAACAACCTAGACCTTTAATAGTAAAGATGCAATCTTACCAGCAGGAGAAGATGATTCTGACAAAACTGTGGCAGAAGGACCAAATAATAAAAGTGGAGACAGTAGAGTGTTTGTGAAGAATGACTACTCATTGTACACTAGGCAGAAGAGGAGTAAATTTATCCCATTATTCACGGAGTGTGAAGAAGTAGGTGTGAGATTCAAACTGCTGTTCCCAGCTATCTTCATAATATTTTCCCTGGAGGAACAAAATCATTTTTGGATGAAGTACATGCCAAGGAAAAATACAAAAGGTTGTCAAACAAAAAGTGAGCTGTGAAACGAAAGGAGATTCTGCTTTTTCTTTTTCTGGTAATAAAGACCACAGAGAGACTGCACCAGTGAAACTTTTTCTAGTGTTTCAACGGAAAATACTTGAGAGAGGGAAAAAATCATAAGAGTTGACTAGAATAATCCAGAGTACGTTGGAAATGAAGCAGAGACAGGGTTTGGGAGAAGGAGATGAACAGCAATAGAATAAGAAAATTTGGAGATATTGGACTTTCCTGGACTTTGTTAAACTTTAAACCATAAGCCCTACTTCATGGCATTAACATTTGGAGAATAAAAGCAGTAACTTGGAAAATGACAAATGGGGGATTATAAAGCAATAATTATATTTGTGAAACATGACAGAACAAGAAAATCTGGAAACACTGGACTTTTTTGGACTTTATTAAACTTGTAGGAGACTCTAGAGCATATGCCCTACTTTATATGTCATTAATGTTTGGAAAAATACACAGGAAAGGAGAAGAGAAGGGAGAAAGTTAACTGTAAGTAAAAAATGTTTTTCTTAATGGTACTATTTCAATAGAGCATGATTTTCTTTGCATGTTATAAAGTGTTTTTTCCAGTTATTTTTAAGTGTAATGGGGATACTAATGTAAATAGGGGCTCCTGTTTTTTGCTCCCTTCTCACTTTCTCCTTGTTCAGTTTTAAAAAATGTAGGCAATGCATAGGGAATGACTGGATTAGGACCATTAGCTTAATCTAATAACATGTTTTAAGAGAAAGCAAGTAAATAAAAACGTACATTGAATATTACACGTTTTTTTCTAGTAAAAAGAAGTTATGTCTTACCATAACGTTCCATCTGAGTTGTCTATCTACATTTGTCATCAATGTGGGCATTTGGTTCCATAGCCTCGGAATAGACTCGACTGCTTCTATAGCTCGTGGATTCAAAAAAACTATTCAGCACATCCCTTACCCATAATGCTTAGGGTATATTACCTCTGATCGAGTTTGTCCATAACTAAAGTAAGTAAGTAAAATTTCCTTAAGCGACCACATATGGAGTGACAATCAATTTCAAAAGGAAACCTGTCTGGGGGAATGTCCATTCTTCAAGGAAATTCGATGGGGGGAGGCAAAGTTGATGACAAATGAAGATGGACAACTCAGATGGAATGCTATGATAAGACATAACTTCTTTATCTGAAGTTGTCAATCTTCATTTTGTCATCAACGTGTGGGATGGAGTCCACAGCTACTTATAATACAGGGTGGACTCAAGGAAGGACATTCCTGACCACCATCAAACCAAATAACACTTGTCCCCTAGAGACCAGCTCTAACTTGTATGAGTAACAAATGTATGGAGAGACTTCCAAGTTGCATCTGCACATATGTCATTTATGGATGTTCTCGACTGGAAGACAGTGGAAGTAGCTACCACTCTCACTGAGTATGATTGTGGGGTTACTCACAGATTGTCCTAATTGAGTGTGTGAAAGAGAGATAAACAGCTGGTTGGATTTTCTGATACCGTTAGTCCTGTCAAGGTAGAATCTTAACTGGTTGCAAACATCTACAAGGTATAATAAGTACTCACCCTTTGTTAAGAGTAATTCAGAAAGAAGACCAGAAGACTAATACACTGATTAAGGTTGGTTTTGGAAACTACCTTAGGTAGAAAACATGGCTTTGTCCTAAGAGAAACTCTATCCTTATGAAAAATCAAACATGGTGGCCTAGAAGAAAGGGCTTGAATTTCCAAAATTCATCTAGCCGAAGTGACAGCAACCAGAAAGACAGTTTTCCAGGATAAAAATTTTAGATCACACCTACAAGCTAGTTCAAAGAGGGACTGTGTTAGAGCTTGCAGCATCAGAGTAACGTACCAAGGAGGCATGGGATCCTTGTAATGGGTTTACGGAGGACTGTACATTTCAAAAAGGCTTTACAAAGCCTATGAGAGGCCACTGATGATCCAGGGAAACCACTGTGAAAATGAGAAATAGCTGCTAGTTGAACTTTAACAGCGGAGGTGGAAGCGCCTTCACTATAGATGGAGGCTAGGAAATGAAGGATTTCATGTATTGGTGCTGGGAAAGGATCAATATAAAGTAGAGAGGCCCAATGAACAAATATTTTCCATTTACTTGAATAAATTTTGTGTGTAGATGGTTTGTGAGATAACAAAAATATGTGTCTGACTGGAGAAGACAGCATATTATGCCTGGCCACTAATGGAATTGGGGAAACCATGCTGTCAGTTTGAGAGCTGTGATGTCTGGGTGACTGATGCCTGCTGGGTAAGATGGAGGTCTAGAGTTGGATCCAGAATCCAAGTTTGATATACCAGATGAGGCCAAAGGAAGGGGAAGCAAATCCGCCAAGGCCAAAAGTGGGCAATGATAATGACTTTGCTCTTCAACTTGGCTGCTTTCTGCAGAAATTTTGGAATTAGTGGGGTCAGAGGAAAGGCATAAAGGAGACCAGGTGGCCGACTGTGAAGAAGAGCATCCCTTGGTAATTCCCCCTCTGGGGGGATGAGGGTAAAGTAGTTGCTGCATTTGTTGTTCAGAGGGGAGGCAAAAAGGTCGCAGCAAGGCTGGCTCCATGTGTGGAATATCTCTTCCGAAACTTCTGGATTAAGGGACCACTCATAAGGTAGAAGAATCCACCTGCTCAATTTGTCTGTTATCACATTTGACTTCCCAGGAATGTGTGCTACAATCAGAAAGTGTTCGGATGAGATCACCCACTGCCATACTCTGAGGGCTTCTCAGCATAAGGGTTAAGAACTAGTTCCCCCTTTTTTGTTGATGTACCAGACCAATAACATGTTGTCTGTCTGAATTACAATTGCCCCTAGAGGTACAGAGTCCTGGAATGCTTGCAATGCGGACAGCATTGCTCTCATCTCTAGAACATTTATGTGCAGATTAGCCTCCATTGGGGACCACATGCCTTGGACCTTTCTCTGGCAATGCCCCCCCACCCCAGCTGGGAAGCAATCATGGTCACTGTGGCTTTGGGTTGCGGGGGAATGAATGGGTGCCCTTATAAGACTTTGAATGAACCCACCATAGGAGATCTCTCTTGCATGTGTTGGCGATCAAGATTGGCATTGACAAGGGATGCTGACAGATGGACCACTGAAGTGCAAGCAACCACTGTAAGATTTCGTATGGAACCTGGCTAGTGGAACAAGAGTTATTGCAGTGTCATTGAACCTAATCTCTGAAGTACCTGCTGTGCTGGAAACTTTTCCTTTTGTACAAGCATCTGGACTTGAATCTTAATAGTTTCCAGTCGAGATAGAGGAAGTGAAGCAATGGATGTTGTTACATCCAGGGAAGCTCCTACAAATGTTAGATCTTGAGCTGGTTCCAGAAAAGATTTCTTGAAGTTGATTGTGATGCCTAAACAAGTCACATAATTGTAAGACCTTTTACTCTGCTGTTAGAAGTAGCTGCCTGGTAGTATGGAAATGAGCCAGTTGTCTAGATGCGGAAACACCAGGAATCCTTGCAGTCTTAAGTAAGCTGCTACTACTGCCATGCATTTGGTGAACACCCTGGGGGCTGTGGTGAGACCAAAGGGCAGAATTCTAAACTGGTAATGGACTGGCTCCCCACCCAAAAGAGAAGGAATCTTCTGGAATGTCTATCCAACTTTACATGGTAGTACACATCCTGAAGATCTATGGAGCACATCCAGTCATCCTTTCTTAAAAATGGAAGAATGGACTGTACCATGACCATCTGGAATTTTCTGAAGCTGAAACGAGATCGGAGGTTATCTACCCTAAGCACTATGGCTAAGGGATATGCTTCAGAGTTTTTTGGAATCCGCAAGCTACAGAAGCAGCCAAGTTGGTTCCAAGGCTTCAGAAATGAACCCACACATTGATGACAACATAAAGATTGACAACTTCAAATACATTTTTTGTCTTGTTCTTATGTCTCTGGCAGACAATCTGATAAAGAGAAATGGCTTGGAGAAATTGTTTTCTGAAACCATTCAAGTGTTTTTTCCAGCTGAGAGAGCTATAAAGATAAGACAAAACCAGACAGCAATTAATAGAACAACAGGCTATACCATGCGTCTTAGCGTGGATAAAGTACAGTTGTGTACCTACCATAAATGTAGATGTTAGAGTGTATTCACTGTTGCAGTCATTACAATTGGGTTATCCTGCTGGCAGGCTACCCGCAGTCGGCCCGAGTTCCAAAGTCTAGGTCCGGCGGCGGTTGCTGTTGCCTCATCCCTGACGTCAGGGGTATAAAAGATGCAGCCAACACCATTTTCTTCAGTTTTTCTTGCACCAGATGTCAGGTGCCCCTAAAATGGTAGGCTAAATTATGCCAATAAGCATGCATACACAAAAAACAACTTTTCCTTCATCTACAAGCAAATACACCACATAGGTTATATAGAATAGAGAAGTACAGATAGGTCCCAGCAAGGGAAAGGGGGATTGTGGGAGGGTAACCTGGACTGCAACAGTGAATACACTCGAACATCTACATTTATGGCAGGTACACAGCTGTACTATGTTTATCGTGTTTCACTGTTGCAGTCACTACAATTGGGTTGAATCCCAAAGCTAAGGTTGGTAGGCTGGTGCTAAATAGAATTAGGAGAGGATATCAGGCCCTGCAGAACTGCAGTGGCAAAGCCTGCCCTGGATTTAGAGTACAGAGGTAAGTGATAGTGCTTTGTAAAAGTATGCACTGAACTCCAAGTTGCAGCCTCTAAGATGTCTTTGGCTGGTACTCCTCTGAGGAAGGCTACTGAAGAGGCTGCTGCTCTGGTTGAATGCGGCCTAATGCCCTTAGGCACTGATTTGCCATGCTGTGAATAGCAGAAATGAATGCAGTGGCCTATCCACTTTGAAATAGTCTGTTTCGAGATGGGCTTTCCTTGTGATCCTGCAGCATATGCCACTAGAAGTTGTTCAGTCTTTCTGAAAGCTTTGGTTCTGTCCATGTAGAAGCGTAGCTGACTGTGAATGTCCAAAGAATGGAGAAGTCTCTCACCCTTATTCTGTGGGTTTGGATAAAAGGTAGGCAAATTAATTTTATGTTATTTTTTTTATTTATTTAACATTTGTTGACCGGGAATGTCCGACTAGGTTCCACAGAGCCTGTTTTCAGCTGAGGCCTGGGGAGAAATGCTCCAGATTGTTTTGTTTGGTTAAGGGTCACAGTGGACACTACCTTAGGCATAAATGTAGGGTTTGTCCTTAGAGAAACTCTGTCAGGATGGAAAATGATAAAAGGTTCCACAGCCATGTGTGCCTGTAACTCTAAGACTTGTCTAGCGGAGGTTATTGCTAAGAGCAGAGCTGTTTTCCAGGATAAGAATTTTATATCAGCTGCAGAGGCTGGCTCAAACGGAGGAAGTGTGAGTTTTTCCAAGACATAGTTGAGGTCCCATGCAGGTATTGGTGCTCTCCTTGGAGGTCTTATGTTTTTGGCCCCTCTGAAGTACTGCCTTAGTAATGGATGAGAAAAAACAGGTGGTTCTGTATTGTAATGAGCTGAAATGACAGAGGCATGAATTTTAATTGATGAAAAGGAAAGGCCTTTATCCAGCATCTCAGTTAAATAATGCAAAATCTGAGGAATATTTGGAACAGTCATGTCAATACCTTGTGCCTGGTTCCAAGCACAGAATCTCCTCCATTTTTCTGCATAAGATTTTCTGGTGCTAGGCCTCCTGGCCTCCAAAATAACATCCATCACTGCTTTAGAGAGAGGTGTGTCTTGAATGGCTACATTATCCGCCATGCTGCCAGGTTTAAGGTCCTGAGTTGGCTGTGCAGTATCTGACTGTCTTGTTGGGTCAATAAGTGAGGGATCTGAGGTAATGTCCAAGCTGGGCATTGAGACAAGCTCTTTAGGATTGGGTACCAGTGCTGGTGGGGCCAGTCTGGGGCAATCAGCATCATTTTTGGCTTCTCTTGTCTGACGTTGAGGAGTACCTTTGGGGAGGGGAGGAAAGGCATATATTGTTAGGTTTTTCCAGCTGAAAGATAGAGCATCCACTTAACATGCTTGCTTGGGATAAGTCCTTGTGCAGAATCTCTGTAGTTGGCAGTTGTGAGGGGAGGCAAATAGATCTATGTCCAGGCATCCCCAGTTCCTTGTTATCATGCTGAAGACTTGTGGATCCAATTTCCACTCGTGGGGATCCATTAGGTTTCTGCTTAGTTCGTCTGCCAGAGTATTTATCCTTCCTGGCAGGAATTGTGCTTGCAGATATACTTGGTAAGTCAGTGCTGTATCCCACAAATTCATGGCTAGTCTGCAGAGGGGGTAGGAATGCGTGCCCCCCTGCTTATCTACCACATGACTGTAGTATTGTCCATCTTTATCAGTAGTTGTCCTGGATGAAGTAGATCCTTGAAGGCTGTCAAGGCATTCTGAACAGCTAGCATCTCTTTTTGATTGATATGTAGATGCATTTGACTTGCGGACCATGTGCCCTGAATACCTCTTCCTGCCATATGGGCCCCCCAGGCATAATCTGATGCAAATGTTGTCAATGTCTGCCTGGCTGTGGGTAAGGTGAATGGCTGTCCCGTGTTGAGGTGACAGGCTTTTGCCCACCATCAAAACTCCTGTTGCAGGCAGGGAATGAGAGTAATTATTGTTTCCAGGCTGTGGCAATGTCAAGTCCAAACACTTTTTAGATACCACTGAAGTTTCCCCATATGCAGTCTTGCATATGGAATTAGCAGTATGCAGGATGCCATGAAGCCCAAAGCCTGCAGAATTTTTCTTGCAGATAACTGGGTCTTTGTTGCCAACCTTTTGAAATAAGTAGTCAGTTGTTTGTCTGGCATGAGATAAGCCAACTGGGCAGTTGTATTTAAGCTTGCACCCAGGAATATTATCTCTTGAGAGGGTACGAGTTTTGATTTCTTTCCGTTTACTGTGTACCCTAGACCTGTTAGTAATCTTTTTACAAACGCCAGATGCTGTAGTAGAATGCCCTTGTTCTCTGCTTGAATAAGGCAGTTGTCCAAGTAAGGATATATTTGTATTCCTCTGTCTGCAAAATGCAATTACTGGTGCCAGGCATTTTGTGAAAACCCTGGGCGCAGTAGATAAGCCAAAGGGCAGTGCAGAGAATTGGTAGTGCATTGAGCCAGCTATAAATCTGAGGTATCTTCTGCATGATTGTCTGATTGGGACATGCAGGTATGCCTTTTTAAGTCTAAAGTCACAAGCCAAGCTTTCTTGCCCAGCATGGGCAGAAGCTGCTGCAGAGTTAACATTTTGAATTTTGGAATATCCAGGAAAGTGTTTAGGATAGACAGGTCCAGTACTGGTCTCCAGGCTTTGTCCTTTCTGGGTACCAAGAATAGCCTTGAGTAAAATCCTTGTCCCTGCTCTTGCTGTGGTACTTGCTGAATGGCTCTCATGTCCATGAGGGATGAAACTTGTTTTTGTGCCTCTGCCCATTGATTGTGTGGCAGGTCTGGCATACCGTTTGGCCTTGGCAGGATGTGAAAGTGGAACCTGTAGCCTTGAGATACGATATTTAAGACCCATTTGTCCTGGGTGATCATGTGCCAATTTAGTGAAAGAAAGTGTTAGTTTTCCCCCCAAAGGTGCTGCCAGTAGATAAGTGCTTGGTGCTTGCAGGGGAAAGTCATTGAGACTGTTTCCTGTATGGCTGTGATTTTTCCTCTCCGCTTTTGGAGGTAGAAGCACCCCATTGTTTAGGCCTGTATGAGCCTTGGGGCTGTGATCTGCCTCTGGGGTGTCTGTATCTGTTTCTTTGTGGCCTGACACTGGAAAGGACCAATTCTTTGTAGGCCAGTTCCTGCTAAATCTGGGAGGCTGTACCTGTAAGAAATCATTCACTGTTTGCATAGATTTAGCTTTGTCCTCCATTTTCTTCAACACCTCTTCTGCTTTAACACAAAACAAGGTATCATGTTGTAATGGAGCATCCAATAGTTTTGCTTTAACATGATCGGGCAGATTCTGTTCTTTTAACCAAGCATGCCTCCTAATGACAGCACCTGTAACTGCGGCCCTGCAAGAGGCCTCTAGAGAATCAAAACCACATTGCAAAGTATGTTTTCCCACTTGTTCAGCTGCATGCAATAATTCCTGCATTTCTTTGTTTTCTGCACATTCTGAATTTGTCAACATTTTCTGTTTAAGCAGTGACATAAGATATTGCTGATATTTAAGCATATGAAACTGACAATTTAAAGCTCTTACAGCTAAGGTAGCAGAAGTACAAATCTTTTTCCCCCATCTGTCCAGGGCCCTAGAATCCCTATCAGAGGGGATAGGGTTTTTTGCAGTGGAAGCCTTGACCCCCTTGGGACCCTGAGAAATAGTTTCTGGGTCGGCAGCAAGGTTTTTGTAAAGAAATTTATGTGAATCAGAAACCCTGTAGTATCTGTCTGGCTTAACAGGAGCTGGAGGTAAAGAGTCAGGAGACAGACCGGACTCTGAAAATACATCATCTACAATATGTAAAACAGGAGGAATAGCAAGTGGCCTGTGCTGAGGTAATAAAAGGAAGTCTCTGAGCCTTTTCTTGGATTCTGAGTAATCTTGGCTCTCCCAGTGGAAATGCTCCCTAATAGTATGCAGGATCTCCCCAAAAGAATAATCCTCAGGAGGAGAGGCTGAAGGGATAGATTCTTCAGCATCAGAATCCTCATAGGGAGGAAGGGAATATTCCTGTTCAGAAGAGGAATCAGAGGAAATGGAAACCTGATCTGAAGATTCATATTCTATCTCTTGCCTAGGCCTCTTATCAGGAGGGGGATGGGAACCCATGATCAAAGTAATTAGGTCTTCGGCCATTTTAAGCATCTGTTTTTTAGGCATGGAGGCCTATCCAGGAGAATGCTGTACTTGTTTCTTTGTCTTTAGAGCTGCTTTAGTCTTTGCCTTTGAAGCTGAAGTTGGTTTTACATAGAACTGTGTAGGCCTGAAAACACCCTCACAAGCCGATGCCTGCTCGGCGGCTCCAGACCCATCTGAGGGAATAGTTTCCGAGTATCCAATACCTTGAGTTTCCAGCGGCCTAGTTGGCTTCATGTGGGAGTCGGAAGCGGCCTGTGGCTCTGAGGTAGCAGGCATCAGGGGCTGCGAAAGCGCCTCACTGAGAACCGGCGACAGGCCTAAGGGAAGCCTCGTTGTCGGTTTTGGACCTCGGATGCCTGTCCTTTTCTTTTTCTTTGTGCTTTTTATAAACTCCGGTAGTTGGCTGTTCCAACGGCATTATATAATTGAATTTTCTGCCAAAGTAATGAAATGCAAAATCGTACCGACACTTAATAGGGCATTGGTTAAATCTAGCACAAAACCAACAACTAGCAACGTTGTGGTCAGGGCCTAGGCAAGGAATACAGTAAGAATGAAAATCCTTATGAGGTATTTGCTTACCACAAGAAATACAATTATTAACTTTTTCTGACATCGGTCTGGAGCAAGAAAAAAGTTTCCCCAATGGGGTACTTAGCTTTAATGAAGACTTCGGATCTGAAATTGGAATTTGAAAATCTCAGGAGTCGGCCGACCGGCACTTGTGAACTGCTTTTGCTTCAGGCACCGCGCGGCAAAAAGAAAGACTGAAGAAAATGGCATCGGCTGCATCTTTTATACCCCTGGCGCACTGACGTCAGGGAGGAGGCGACAGCAACCGACACTGGACCTAGACTTTGGAACTCGGGCCGACTGCGGGTAGCCTGCCAGCAGGATAACCCAATTGTAATGACTGCAACAGTGAAACACGATGGACATCCTTCTTTTAGGTTAGCTTGAGTGTGTGTATGTGTGTGTGTGTGTGTGTGTGTGTGTGTGTGTGTGTGTGTGTGTGTGTGTGTGTGTGTATGTATGTGTGTGTGTGTGTGTGTGTGTGTGTGTGTGTGTGTGTGTGACAGTTTGGAACATTTGTTCACATTAGGAGGGTAAAACTTCAATATTTGAAGAAGTACATAGTTTTGTGTCATTAAGTTAATAGGTTTTAGGATGGTATTGGGGTATGTGTGTTTTTGTGTGAGAGTTTTTAATAAAACAAAAAGTTCTGTAAGATGTGACATAGGCTCAACTGGAGATGACAAGAAAAAAAACTGTAGAAAAGATTACCCTGCCAAACAATACAGGCATGTAGTATTGCAATAGTGTAGTGGTTAGAGCGTATGCTTTGTGAGCAGCCATTCCCGATTCGGTCTCCACTATAACCAATTAAAATTTTACACCGGGGATCACTTCAGTGGCTCTGCTGGACAGAGGCACAGGGAACTAATCTAAGGGGGCGGAGAAAGCCAACACATTCTGGCTAGGCTTATAAATGCCTTCGGGCAGATAGCCTAGTACCTACCTATGAACCTACGTAACACAAAAGCTGAAACTAGACAATTTTTAAAAAAAAGCTGTTATGCATAAAAGGTGGGAATAATAATCTCTCAAGAACCTGATGCTTTCTATAATTTCTTTACACATTAACAGTCCCACAGATAAATACAAAAAAAGAAAGAGTACTGAGCTATATTAAAAATGTAGAGGGCAAATAGCTATGTATATCTCTCAACCTCTTAACTTCATAAATCTGGACAAAGCTTACAATAACGTGGGGACAAAGTTGCAAAAATAGGGGTCAATTTTAAATACTGCTCTTATAAACTCAGAATGTTGGTTGAATAACCATTTATTTAGCACACATTTTCTGAAGGATATGAAGTCTGAAACTCAAATGTATGTCATTATTTAGTGACTTTAATTATCAGTAATTTCCTGGAAAAGCACAAATTTTATGAGGATCATACCAAAAATAGGAAGCAAAAATATGAACATTCCATGAAAATCTAGACAGTTGAGAGGTATGTAAAGGACAAATAAAATGAAGAAACCCAAGGAATTAAGCTCCTCTCAGTACAAAAAAACATCCAAAAATGAAGCAAAACTTTGAGGAAGTAAACACGGCTGAAAACTGCAGGCATACGAACATTTATTATTTTTTATTCATTTTAGGTATCTAAAGGAGACACACTTGAAAAGAAATGAACATGTGAACCTGATAAAGAAAGTTTTTCAGGATGGTTAGTGGAATACCTGGGGAAAAGGAAGACAGAAGTACTTATATTAACTGCAAGAGGAACTCCAATAGTAATAGAAGAGGGAAAAAAAAGACAATAAAGGTAGATTTGTAGTACTAAGGAGCTAACGGCAAGGGAAGAGGATTACACTGGCATGTATTTACATTCCACCAAAAACTGGTATAATGGAGTTTAAGAAAATTCTGGGAGAAATAATCACCTTTCAGCAAGGAATATTACTTACAGGTGGGGACTGAAATTTGATTTATGACAGCTAAGATATGTCTGGGGGGCCCAAAATGGAAAATATAACAAAGGAAGGTACATTTGTATGAAAGATGTGAATTCAGTACTAGGAGCTCAGAGTGAATTTACACATTATTGCCCAAGATAAAAAAAAAGTGGGCTAGACTAGACAGAATTTACTTTTCAGAGGAACATGTTCATTTAATTGAAGGTCTTGATATGCACCCAATAACTATTTGAGGTCATAAGCCAATAATATCTAAAATAAAAACACTGGGGCTTTATCATCAATTTATTGAAAACAGAGGAATTTAAGGAATGAGTAGTGGAATTTATTCAGGAACTATTAGAGAAGGTAAAAACTTCTGAAAATATAGCTAGGGAGTGGGATAAAATTAAAGTGGAGTTTAAAAATAGGGTGGAATAAAAGAAAGGGAGATATGGTTAAGAAGTAACAAGAATTATTTAGAGGGACTGACAAAAGTTAAAGTATTGTAGAATAGGAGGAATCTCACAGAAAAAGAAGAGCAACTGCAGAATGCTAAACAGAAAATAAGGGATTACCTCGATAATAGGCATGAGTTTAGAAATATTACTGTTAAGCAACTACTTTTTGATAATAACTCTAGAGGACAAAAACTTTTAGCACAATGACTCAGGCAACAGAATGTAGAAAGGGCTGTCACCAAGTTTAGGGAACCTACAACAAGGAAGATAGAGAATAGTTGTGCAAACTCTTACCATAACCATACATATCCTCATCTACATTTTGCAGTATTCATAACAAGGGGAAGTCCACTTCAGGCTGACTTGAACGTCCGTCCAGTACACAAAAGTCTAAAACTACTGTTAGGTATGTGCGACGTCGCACATAGGACACAGTCCAATGTCGGTCAAAAAGTGTAGTTGGGTATATAGCAGACATCAGCACGTACCATCTTCAGAACTGAATGCCCCTGAAGAACACCATCCTGAGATAAACTGAGAAAACACACATCCAGAAATCAAGCAAGCATCAGAGAGAATGTGGGAGGGATAGAACACTGCAATATACGGAAGAAGGACATCTATGTTTATGGTAAGATTTTACAAACTATTCTGTGTCCTTCTATTCGTATGCTGCAGTATTCATAACATGAAGGAGAATACCAAAACTCATGCAGAAGAAAGAGTGGGAGGAGGGGTAGTAGCACTCTCTACAAACCCCCGAAGAATAGGCTTGGCAAAACCAGCGCTAGACATATATACCATCCAACTAGTATGTTTTGTGAAGGTATGGACAGAAGACCAAGTAGCTGCTTCTAAGATAGAGGAAGTATCCAGACCCTTGAAAAAAGCACCTGAAGAAGCTACAGCTCTAGTGGAATGAGCCTTAACTGGAGATGCAAGGGTTTTTCCATGAGCCACATAACAAAAGGAAATGGCCTTAGAGATCCAAGAGGAGACTGTCTGTTTAGAAACAGGTTTGCCTAGAGCCCTGGCATGACACGAAATGAAGAGATGATCAGATTTCGTGAAAGACTTAGTTTTATCCAAATAAAACCTGAGTTGTCTATGTACATCCAAGGTGTATAAGATCCTCTCACTAGAAGACAGTGGAGAGGGGGGAAAAAGGTGGGCAGATGGACTGATTAAGTGACAACTCCTTCACCACCTTGGGTATAAAGGAGGGATTAGTGCATAGAGAAACCCTATCTTTGTGAAAAACAGTGAAGGGAGAAGAGGCCACAATGACCTGAAGCTCTGAGACCCTTCTGGCTGAAGAGATAGCCAAAAGAAGCACTGTTTTCCAGGTGCAATACTGAAGGGAAGAAGAAACTGCTGGTTCAAAGGAAGGCAATGTAAGTTTTTCTAAAACAAAGTTTAAATCCCAAGGAGGAAGAACTGGTTTCCTTGGTGGTCTGATATGAAGGACGTATTTCAAGAAACAATTGACTTCCAACCTTGAAGCCAAAGGATGGGTCACAGGCAGACAGGCAGAAATGGTTGAGAGATGAGCTTTTACCGAACAGCATGCTAATCCAGTCTTCAGTAATTCACACAGACAAGACAAAACTATTGGAATATTCATAGACAATGGTTGCAGGTTTTTGGAAACACATCAGATGGAAAAAACCCTTCCATTTGGAAATGTAGGATTTCCTAGTAATAGGTTTTCTAGCCTCCTGCAGAACTTGCAGCACATCCTCAAAAATAAGTGCCAGAAAGGGATCAAAACCCTATCACCCACAGTGTCATCTGAAGGGTTGACATTTGTGGATGTATTAGAGATCCCTTGTCCTGCGTGAGCAGATCCATCCTGTGAGGTAATTTTTGATGATTGCCCTTGGCTAAATTCAGAAGGGAGAAACAATGCTGTCTTGGCAAAAAGGGAGTCACCAGCAAGACTTTTGGATGGTCCTGTTGAATCTTTAACAGAACTTTCTGATGGAGGGGGAAGGGGGATGCATAGAGATACATCCTCTTCCAAGAGAAGGGCAGGGTGTCCATCTTCCATGCCTGAGGACAGGGAATTCCTGCTCACAACTTTGGAAGCTGTCTGTTCAGAGAGGAGGCAAACAGATCTACTTGAGGAGTACCCCATGGATAGATAATGTCCAGAAACACATCCCTGTGAAACATCCTTTCGTGGGATTGAGTCATGGACCTGCTCAATGTGTCTGCTACAACATTCTGACTGGAAGAAATGTACACTGCCTGAAGGGTTAGTTGATACTGAGTAGCCAACTCCAAAGCCTTGAGAGCCAACCTACACAGGAGATATGACTTGGTCCCCCCTGCTTGTTGACATACCAAAGAACTGTGGTGTTGTCTGTGATCCACTTTAAGGGACCTGGCCGAAAAGTTTGCAGGGCAAAAATGAGAGCTCTTATCTCTTTTATGTTTATGTGTTCCTTCATTTGGGAAGGAGACCACACATCTTGAACCTTCCAAGATGCAAAGGTTGCCCCCCATCCCACATCCAGGGCATCTGTGAACAACTCCTGAGATGGAAGAGGGGCATTGTAGGGGAAGCCTTGGATTCAATAAAAATTGTTGAATCCACCACTCCAATTCTTTTTTCAAGTAGGGAAGGAGAAGAATCACAAAATCTAGTGGATGAGCATGTTGGATCCACATAGAACTGAGATATCACTGGAGTTTCCTCATGTGAAGTTTGGCTAGAGGTAATATGGGAATAGTGGATGCCATGAAGCCCAGCAGGCACAGGACTCTCTGGCTGCCAGGAATTGGACTGGAATGATAGCCTGAAAGTAAGCAGTTAAAGAGATGACTTTCTGAAAAGGCAAGGAAGCCAACACCTTGTCTGAATTCTGCATCCTAGGAAGAACATGGTCCTGTGAAAGAAAGTACAGTTTTGTACCTACCATAAATGTAGATGTTTGAGTGCTCATACAGCTGCAGTCATAACTGATGGGTTATCCTGCCGTCAGGCGGGTCCTCGGTCGGCCAAATTCCAAAGTCTAGGTCCGGCATTGGTTGTCGTCGCTTCTTCCCTGACATTAGTGCGGCAGGGGTATAAAAGAGCCAGCCGACGCCATCTTCTTCAGTTTTTCTTGCCCCAGATGTCAGGTGCCCCCAGAAGGAAGGCAAAACATAAACTTATGTAATCATGCAATATAGAATAATCAAAAAACAGTAGTTTGCAAGCAAATACACCATAAAAGAATACCTCAAATAGGTTGTATGAGAAGGTGTTTGCCATAAGGCCTGTCCTAAGAGAGGATGGAGGGAGGGAAACCTGGACTGCAGCTGTATGAGCACTCGAACATCTACATTTATGGTAGGTACAAAACTGTACTATGTTCATCGTGCATACAGCTGCAGTCATAACAGATGGGTAGAATCCCAAAGCTAAGTAGGGGTGGCAGGCACTAAGTGGAACTAGGAAGCGCAAGGATGCCCTGCAAGAAAGCTGTGGCAAATCCCGCTCTAGATTTTAAGTAAAGTGGAAGGTGATAGTGTTTGGAGAAAGTGTGCACTGAACTCCAAGTGGCTGCTTCCAAAATGTCCTTGGTAGGAACCCCCCTGAGGAAAGCTGCAGAGGTAGCTGTGGCCCTTGTGGAGTAGGACCTGATGCTTGAAGGCACAGCTTTTCCATGAAATGAGTAACAAAAGCGTATGCAGTGGGCTATCCATTTTGAGATTGTCTGTTTGGAGCACCTGTAGCATAGGACACAAAGAGTTGCTCGGATTTCCTGAATGGCTTTGTCCTGTCCAAATAATAATGTAGTTGTCTGTGAATGTCCAAGGAATGCAGTAGTCTTTCCCCTTTGTTTTGTGGATTAGGGTAAAAGGTAGGTAAGTGGATAGTCTGATTCAAGGCTACACTGGATACTACCTTTGGCATAAAAGTAGGGTTGGTTCGTAAGGAAACTCTGTCCTGATGGAAAATGATGAAAGGTTGCACAGCCATGAGGGCCTGTAGTTCCGAAACCCTGCGTGCTGAGGTGATAGCCAGAAGGAAGGCTGTTTTCCATGACAAATATTGTAGTTCTGTTGAAGCAGCTGGCTCAAATGGAGGAAGGGTCAGTTTTTCCAATATGAAGTTGAGGTCCCAAGCAGGGATTGGTGGTTTCCTTGGGGGTTTTATATTCTTAGCCCCTCTGAGGAACTGTCTTAAGAGAGGATGAGAGAATAAAGGAGGATCTGTGTTGTATTGTGCAGAAATGGCTGAAGCATGGATTTTGATGGAGGAGAAGGAAAGTCCACTGTTTAGCATCTCAGCTAGGTACTGTAATATTTGAGGTATATTTATTACCCAAGGATTCTGGCCCTTTTTCTGACTCCAGGCACAAAACCGCTTCCATTTGGCGGAGTAGGCTTTTCTAGTAGAAGGTCTTCTGGCCTCCAAGATGACATCCTGCACCTCCTTGGAGAGGAGGGTCTGTTGGGAAATCAAGGAATTCTCCATGCGGCTAGATTTAGGGTTTTGAGCTGGCTGTGAAGAGTTTTGAAGTTGTGCTGGGACAACAGAAGAGGCACTAGAGGTAGGATCCATGGTGGGGAATGCGTCAAGCTCTTCAGGAGTGGATACCAGTGTTGTCTTGGCCAGTCTGGAGCAATGAGAATCATTTTCGGCCTCTCTGCTCTGGCTTTTAATAGAACTTTGGGCAGCAGAGGGAGAGGCGGAAAGGCATAAACTGTCAATGTTGTCCAATTGAAAGAAAGTGTGTCCACTTTCCAGGCCTGTGGATGATAGGTCCTTGAGCAAACTTTTTTTCAGTTGGTAATTTCTGTGGGTAGCAAAGAGATCTATGTCTGGCTGTCCCCATGCCTGAGTTATCTTTGCGAAAACTTGAGGATGCAACTTCCATTCGTGTGGATCTGTCATATTTCTGCTTAGGCTGTCTGCCAGTGTGTTTTCTTTCCCTGGCAGGAATTGTGCCTGAAGATGGATTTGCAATTCCAGAGCTGTGTTCCAAAGGGTCATGGCTAGTCTGCACAGGGGGTATGAATGAGTTCCCCCCTGTTTGTTTATGTACCACATCACTGTGGTGTTGTCTGTCCTTATCAATAGCTGGCCTGGATGCAGTAGGTCTTTGAAGGCCATAATAGCATTTTGCACTGCTAGCATTTCCTTTTGGTTGATGTGTAGGTGCTTCTCTTTTTGGGACCATTTTCCCTGAATGCACTGATCTTTCATGTGTGCCCCCCAGGCGTAGTCCGAGGCATCTGTTGTGATGATTTGATTTGCTTGAGGTATGCAGAAAGGGAGACCTTTGTTTCTTTGGCATGCTTGAGCCCACCACAGAAATTCCTTTTGAAGACATGGAATGAGTGGTATAATTGTTTCCAAACTGTGGCTGTGTTGAGACCATAAGTTTTTTAGGTACCATTGAAGTTTCCTCATATGCAGCTTTGCACATGGGATCAGCAGGATGCAAGATGCCATGAATCCCAGAGCCTGCAGGACTTTCCTTGCAGTCAGCCTGGTGAAGGTTGCCATTTTGCTGAAGTATTGAGATAGTTGCCCTTGTTTGTCTGGCATGAGGTAGGCCATCTGGGTGTTTGTATTCAAGCTGGCACCCAGGAAAATTATTGTTTGAGAGGGTATTAGTTTTGATTTCTTTTTGTTGACTGTGTATCCCAGAAAGTTCAACAGTCTTATTACAAATGCCAGGTGTTTCAGAAGTATGTCCTTGATGTCCGCTTGGATCAGGCAGTCGTCCAGATATGGGTATATTTGTATTCCTTGAAGTCTGCAGAAGGCAATTACTGATGCCAGGCATTTTGTAAACACTCTGGGTGTAGTAGATAAGCCAAAGGGCAATGCAGAGAATTGATAATGGGTTGAACCTGCAAGAAATCTGAGGTATCTTCTGCAATCTTGTCTGATAGGGACATGCAGGTATGCCTCCTTGAGGTCCAATGTTACCAGCCAAGACTCCTTGCCCAGCATGGGAAGAAGCTGCTGTAATGTGAGCATCTTGAATTTTGGTACCTGTAAATATGTGTTTAGGATGGATAGATCTAAAATAGGTCTCCAATCTTTGTCTTTCCTTGGTACCAGGAATAGTCTGGAATAAAACCCTTGACCTTGTTCTTTTGCAGGCACCTCTTGAATAGCTTTCATGTCCATGAGAGCTGAAATTTGTTTTTGTGCTTCTGCCCTTTGATTTTGTGGCAGGTTTGGCATGCCTCTCATTTTTGGAAGGGTGTGAAAGTGGAATCTGTAGCCTCTGTCTATAATGTCCAGGATCCATTTGTCTTTTGTGACAATATGCCAATTTTTTGAGAATAATGCCAGTTTTCCGCCTAAAGGTGCTGCCATTAAAGCTTTGCTTGGCAGGTAAAGGGGAAAGTCATTGTGTCTGCTTTCTGAATGACTGTGATCTATCTTCTCCACCTCTTGGAGTTGGTGCTTGCCATTGCCTGGCTCTGAATGATCCTTGAGATTGCCCTCTACCCCTCGGGCGCCTGTATCTGCCTCTTTGAGGTCTGTCCGTGGCCGGAAAGGACCAATTTTCTGAAGGCCAGTTTCTGCTGAAACGTGGAGGTTGTACCTGCAGGAAATCTTTCACTGTTTGCATTGATCTTGCCTTTTCCTCCATTTTCTTTAGTACCTCCTCAGCTTTAACACCAAACAAATCTTTTTGAAGAGGTGCATATAGTAATTTAGCTTTGACATGATCTGGTAAGGCTTGTTCTTTGAGCCAAGCATGTCTACGTATGACAGACCCTGTAACAGCAGCTCTACATGAGGCCTCTAAAGCATCAAAACCACACTGCAAGGTATGTGTACCCACTTGCTCTGCACTATGCAACAAATCCTGCAACTCTTTTAAATCTGGTTGCTCAGGTTGTGTCATTTTGCTTTTCAACTCAGATAATAAAAACTGTTGATACTTTAACATATGGAACTGACAGTTTAATGCCCTCATGGTTAAAGTGGCCGAGGTGTACACCTTTTTCCCCCACCTTTCTAAAGCTCTGGAATCTCTCTCTGAAGGTAATGGGTTTTTAGCAGTAGAGGTCTTAATTCCCTTGGGACCCTGTGAAATAGTTTCTGGGTCAGCAGTATGGCTTTTGTATAGGAACTGGTGTGAATCAGGAACCCGGTAATACCTGTCTGGTTTAACAGGAGCTGGAGGTAAAGAATCTGGGTTGAGGCTGGCTTCTGTGTACACATCATCTAATATATCTAAGACAGGAGGGATAGCCAGAGGCCTATGTTGGGGGAGCAAGAGAAAATCCCTGAGCCTTTTCTTGGAATCTAGTCGGCCTAAGCGTGGTGTCAGTAGAAGTCGCGGACCTCGTATGTCGGTCCTTATCTTTGCGTCTTTTACTCAAAACTGGAGTCGGAGTATCCTACGACATAATATAATTAAATTTTTTACCAAAATAGTGATGGGCGAACTCCGCCCGACGCTTAATAGTGCATTTGTTGAATCCAGCACAAAAACGGCAGGCCGAGATGTCGTGGTCTGGGCCTAAGCAAGGAATACAGAAAGAGTGGAAATCCTTATGCGGTATTTGCTTCCCACATGAAATGCAATTATTAACTTTGTCTGACATCGGTCTGAGGCAAGAAAAGTTTCCCTAACGGGGTACTTAGCTTTCAAGAAGACTTCAGCTGAAATATTTTCGTAAATCTCAGGAGCTGGCCGACCGGCACTTGCGAAATGCTTCTGCTTTGTGCACTGCGCGGCAAGAAAGACTGAAGAAGATGGCGTCGGCTGGCTCTTTTATACACCTGCCGCACTGACATCAGGGAAGAAACAACGACAACCGACGCCGGACCTAGACTTTGGAAATCGGCCGACCGAGGACCCGCCTGACGGCAGGATAACCCATCTGTTATGACTGCAGCTGTATGCACGATGAACATCGAAAAAGGATTTTTGGAAATTTATAATGAATCCTAGTCTTTCCAGAAGAGACACTGTGAAATGAAGGTTTTGTAAAAAGTAAGTCTGGAGAATGAAACTGGAGAAGGAGGTCATCCAGGTAAGGAAAAATCTCAAAACACTTGAATCTGCAAAAGGCAATAACAGGAGTTAAGCACTTTGTGAAAACCCTTGGTGCCACAGACAGACCAAAAGGCAAGGCAGAAAATTGAAAATGTGAGGAAGCAATACCAAAGCGCAGAAATTTCCTGTAAAGAGGTTGAATAGGGATGTGAAGATTGGCATCCTTGATCTCAGGGGACACCATGAAGGCTTGTGAAGAATGAGGGGAAGCAGTGTGTTTAAGGAAAGCATGCGAAGGATGGGAACCATTAAAAAGGTGTTTAGATGTGACAGATCTATGGGTCTTTCAAGGACTATCTTTTTCTAGGGACTAGGAACATTCTTGAATAGAATCCCTTTCTTGCTTGGGAAGGTAGAACTTCCTGAATGGTATCCTGAGAAAGCAAGGTGTGAATCACCGGAGGAAAGAATACCAAATGATCTTTTGGGGGTTGTGGAATACACCTAAAGGAAGGAGGTGTCTTCCATGCCATGAAGTATCATCTGAGGATTATAGAAAGGACCTAGGAGTCTTGCGTGATCTGTTACCAGACAAGGAGGGAAAGACATTAAAGGATAGAGGGGTCCGATTGCAAAGAGGTTGGTAGTCACAGACTACCTGGGTTGCTCAGAAAGGGCTGCTTCTGAGCAGCAGGAGTAGCAGAAGACGACTTGGCATAATATGGCTTTCTGGCACTTCTTTTACTCTCAGAAGGAGAAGGTCTAGATAGCTTCCTTACAAATGGAGTTTTAGAAAATAGTTCCTTTGAAATTTTGGAACTGGTGACACAAAATTATGTTTAAGGTCCTGGAGCTCCCTGCCCTTTTCTTGCAAGGACTTAAAGAGTTCTGCAACTGCAGATCCAAACAATGCTTTGGAATCTAGCCGAGCATCCATAATTTTATATAATTTTACATAATTTTTGATATCATCTGGAAGTGGCTGGATTCTCAGCCATGAGTACCTCTGAAGGACAGTGCCAGATACAGCAGCTCTGGCAAATGCTTCCACTGCAACACAGCTGCATTTAATAGTCTGGAAGCTCTGAAATGAGCTTAGAGGCTTGAGAAAGGAGGGTTAAGGAATATTTGGCCATATGTGTCCAGTCGTTTATGGCCCTAAAGGTAAGTGTGGCTGAAGTATACACTTTTTCCCCAACCTTTCCATTACTTTGTTCTCCTTATCCGAGGGGAGAAGGGAGGTAGAAGACAAAAACTTACATGGCTTATCTGCAGCCACTGAGACTGTAGCTGGATCTGCAAAAAGACACTTAAAACTTACAGTCTTCTGGCACTTTGCAGAACCTGTCTGGTCTTTTAGGGGCAGGAGGTTGTGAATCTGGACACTTATTAGCAGAGAAGAAACCATCCAAGAAAAGCTGGAAGCACCAGAGGTTCTGCAGTTGGGGAAGGGGAATCCATCTGTAATAGATCATAATAACTTTTTTGTATCTCAGAAACCTGAGAACAGTCCCACTAGAAAAATACTCTAACCTTCACAATAGTCTCTCCAAAGGTAATATCCTTCCCTGGATATTCAGTTCCATTTGATTCCTCCTCTGGAGAAGCAATACCCCAATGAGAAGACATCTGTCCAGAATATACCAGAGATTCAACCCCAGAGGAATCACCCTCATCATTTGAGGAGAAACTAGAGAAAGGTAAGGAGAATGGAGAGAGACCTCTGTAGACTGACTAAGGGAAACAAAGGTGTTAAACAACCCTTGTGAAAAGTCTTGCCAATCAGCAGATTGTTCTGAGAAGGAGGAGAAGAATGCTTAGTTTTCTCCCTCTTTTTAAGTGGAACATCCATATGGTGGAAAGACGAGGGACCAGACGTCGGGCTGCTTTCAATAATACTGCTAGGGAACTCTTCACAAAGAAGTATTTGTGTAATGACTCAAGGGCCTTCAGAGACAATGAGCCTCCCCCCCCCCCCCCATGTCCATAGCGGACGTCTGCATATCCCCCAAGGATGTGCAAGCAGGATCCTTTGCAGCCTCCATAGCTGTACGGAAGGACTGGTTACCTCTAAACAGGTCTCCAGGCCAACATCAGCCTTGGGAGAAACGTCCAGAATTGGAAGAGCAGCAGATACCTCAGGCCTTCTTAAGAACAGGCTCCCCTGAAGGGCCCGACGCACCTTCCATGGCATCACATGCTAAACACTTAAGGCATTGGTTCTCTAAATATAAATTAAGAGAAGTGAGATGACTCAGCAGGGTCTTTGGGACAAAAGCCTTGCAAATAGCACAGGAGGTATGGTTGTGATTAGAGCCTAGGCAAAAAATGCATAGATCGTGGGAATCCTTATGTGGAATTTGCCTTCTACACTGACACTTGCCTTTCCTAGATGAAGTGTGCTCTCAGCAAACAACAGTAGCAGAAAATATAAAGAAAACCTGAACAGGGCACTGATTTGACTTGGAATCTGCAACTTCGCTGTCAAGCAAATGACTGGAGAAGACTTCAGACTGGCGGCAGAAAAAAGAATGGTCTGTGCTGATGTCTGCTATATACCAGACATTGGACGGGGTCCTATTGTGTGATGTTGCACGTACCAACAGTAGTTTTAGACTTTTTTATGCTGGCCAGACATTCGGGTTAGCCTGTGGCAGACCCTCACAATATTATGAATACTGCAACATATGACTAGAAGGACATCAAGGGATCCTGGAGAAGTATTAGAAATATTTCAGAAATTCTATGAAAGTCTGTATAAAGCAGAGAAATATGGAAATCAAGAAAAGATACAAATGGAAATGTTTGTGGGAGAATTAAATATGCCAAGGTTAGAGGTAGAGGAGGCTCAATTACTAACAGGACAGGAGGAGACGAGATAAAAATGGTGATGTATAACCAATCTACAGAAAAGTTCCCAGGAACAGATGGTATTCCTGTGGAAGTTTGGAAGCTAGGAGGGGAGGGCAAAAACTGGTAAAGATCTGAAAGGTTTTGTTTAACGGTATTTTACAGAATAAACAGGGACATTATGAGCAGAGAAATTAAAGCATTTGCATTCCCTGATAAAATAAGGCTGATTAGGAGGATATATGAGGAATCGGGTGCGAAAATTAAAGTGAATGGGGTCCTCTCTGTTAATCTCTGCTTAAGCAGAGGAACCAGGCAGGGGTGTCCTCTCTCCCCCTTTATTTGCATTATACTTAGAACCACTGGCAAAGAAAATAAGGGACTCAGAAATTCAAGGATATAATTGGTATGGCAGTCAAGAATAGCTGGCTCTGTTTCCAACTCACAGCAGATGCTATTGCTATCCCAATCTCCACTCTCATAAACATATCAATTGTTGAAAACTATGTGCGCAAACTCTGGAAAATATCCTATGTTACACCCATACATAAAGGCGGGACCTCCACTGAACTTAATAACTACAGACCCATTGCTATATTCTCCACCTGGCCAAAATCCTAGAAAAAATGCATCCATACCATGTGCTAAAATATCTCCTAGACAGCAACATGCTGTCACCTACTCAACATGGTTTTAGACCTGCCCACAGAACCACTACAGCCCTCCTCTGCTTCACAGACACAGCAAACAGTCTCAAAAACGAAGGCCTGCAGGTGTCAACTCATTTTTGGATATGTCCAAAGCATCTGACACAGTCTCACACCAAATCCTGTTAAAGAAACTAAACCAATATCACCTATCAAATTCCACTCTTACCTGGTTCCAAAGCTACTTAACTTGACAGGTACCAAGCTGTGAAATGGGAAAATTCTCTCTCCCTTCAGCTGCCCATAACAACAGGAGTCCCACAGGGTTCTATCTTAGGACCACTACTATTCACAGTCTTCACAAATGACCTCCATACCTCCACACAGCATGCATCTATCATTCAGTATGCAGATGATATTACCTTACTCTGTGCTGCACAAAACATTCCCACCCTCCTGCAAACAACTCAACTAGCATTCTCTGACATTGAAAACTACCTTACCAAAGCCCAACTTATCCTCAATCCAAAGAAAACTCAGCTTATGATTATAACCAGTTCTAACAAAAACACTGATAACAGTCAATTCACTATCTACTCCACAAATGCTACTCCAATCGCTCCAGTGGCACAGGCTAAGCTATTGGGAATAAAGTACAGTTGTGTACACTTACCATAAATGTAGATGTTCGAGCGTATTCACTGTTGCAGTCATTACATTTGGGTAATCTGCTGGCAGGTTGCCCTCAGTTGGCCTGAATAACAAAGTCTTGGGTCCTGCGTCGGTTGCTGTCTCCTCTTCCATGACGTCAGGTCGTCAGCGGTATAAAACATGCAGCCGACGCCATTTTATTTAGCTTTTCTTGCCCCAGATGTCAGGTGCCCCCCAAATGGGGAGCAAATATTATATATATATATATATATATATATATAT
The DNA here is from genome assembly GCF_019279795.1 of Protopterus annectens. Lineage (NCBI taxonomy): Eukaryota > Metazoa > Chordata > Ceratodontiformes > Protopteridae > Protopterus > Protopterus annectens. The sequence continues at coordinate 444,135,765 of NC_056732.1, read as the reverse complement.
ATATATATATATATACACATACATATATATAAAAATAAACAGTAAATATATAGATGCACTTTTAGAAACATAAACTTTACCTTCAACTAAAAGCAAATACACCGCAAAGGCTTTTGAGTATAGTGAAGGAAAGGAAAGGTATAGAAGGGGGATGGCAGGTAGGTAACCTGGACTGCAACAGTGAATACACTCAAACATCTACATTTACGGTAAGTGTACACACAACTGTACTATGTTATCCGTGTTTCACTGTTGTAGTCATTACATTTGGGTAGAATCCCAAAGCTAAGGATGGGAGGATGGAACTAAACAGCATTAGGAGCGGCTATAAGGCCCTGCAGGACTGCACCGGCAAAGCCTGCCCTGGATTTGGAAAAGAGAGGTAAATGACAATGCTTTACGAAGGTTTGAACTGAGCTCCAAGTAGCAGCTTCTAGAATGTCTTTGGTTGGAACTCCTCTGAGAAAAGCTGCTGAAGTAGAGGCAGCCCTGGTGGAATGTGATCTGATCTCCTTGGGCACCGGTTTACCATGGTGCAAATAGCAGAAACGAATGCAGTGGCTTATCCACTTAGAAATAATCTGCTTTGATATAGCCTTCCCCTCTGACCCTGCAGCAAATGCTACCAGTAGTTGCTCAGATTTTCTTAGAGATTTGGTCCTGTTTAAGTAGAATCTTAGTTGTCTGTGCACCTCCAATGAATGCAGAATCCGCTCCCCCCTGTTCTGCGGATTTGGGTAAAATGTTGGCAGATGAATGGTCTGGTTAACAGCCACACTGGATACCACATTAGGCATAAAAGAAGGATTGGTCCTGAGGGACACCGTGTCTGGGTAAAATATAATAAAAGGCTCCACTGCCATGAGAGCCTGTAGTTCTGAAACCCTTTTTGCTGAAGTGACTGCCAAGAGAAAAATTGTTTTCCAAGACAGAAATTTTATATCTGCAGTAGCTGCTGGTTCAAAAGGAGGCAGGGTGAGTTTTTCCAACATGAAATTGAGGTCCCATGCAGGAGCTGGAGATCTTCTGGGAGGCCTTACATTTTTGGCCCCTCTAAGGCTCTGTGTTGTAATGAGCAGAGATGGCAGAGGCATGGATTTTTATTGAAAAAAAAGATAGGCCCTTGTCAAGCATCTCAGTCAAATATTGTAAAATCTGAGGAATATTGGGCTTTGCTGTGTCTTTTCCTTGTGCTTGGTTCCAAGCATAGCATCTCTTCCATTTATCAGCATAAGAGTTTCTAGTACTAGGCCTTCTGGCTTCCAAAATGACATCCATCACAGATTTACTGAGAGGTGTTGTTTGAATAATCAAAGGAACAGCCATGCTGCAAGGTTCAGAGTTTGGAGCTGAGTGTGCAGAATTCCATTGTTCTGCTGAGAGAATAGATGAGGTATTTGAGGCAAGTACCAAGGGGGGGGGGGGGGGGTTCAGACATATTCCTTAGAAGTGGGTACTAGTGTTGTTGAGGCAAGTCCGGAGCAACTAGGATCATTTTTGTTTTTTCCTGTCTGACTTTTAGTAAGACCTTGGAGAGAAGAGGCAGTGGGGGAAAGGCATAGACTGATAGGTTTTTCCAACTGAAGGATAGGGCGTCCAGTTTCCATGCTTTTTTGTGATGAATTCTTGTGCAGAATTTGTCCAGCTGATGATTTTGGGGAGAGGCAAATAGATCTATGTCTGGGCTCCCCCACTTCCGTGCTAACATGCTGATGATTTGTGGATCCAGTTTCCATTCGTGTGGGTCCATAAGATTTCTGCTTAGGTCGTCTGCCAGAGTATTTTGTTTTCCTGGCAGGAATTGAGCTTGAAGATGTATTTGGTAAGTCAAAGCCGTGTTCCACAATGTCATGGCTAGTCTGCAAAGGGGGTAGGAATGTGTGCCCCCCTGCTTGTTTATGTACCACATAACCGTGGTGTTGTCCGTCTTTATCAGTAGTTGTCCTGGATGAAGTAAGTCCTTGAAGGCTGTCAGAGCATTCTGAACAGCTAGCATCTCTTTCTGGTTGATATGCAGATGCATTTGTTTTGGGGTCTATTTGCCCTGAATGCATCTCCCCGCCAGGTGGGCCCCCCAAGCATAGTCTGATGCATCTGTAGTTAGGGTTTGGGTGGCAGGGGGTAGAGTGAAAGACAGTCCCTTGTTTTGGTGACATGTCTCCACCCACCAAAAAAACTCCTGTTGTAGGCAGGGAATGAAACTTATCATTGTTTCCAGACTGTGACAATGTTGGCTCCATAAACTTTTTAGGTACCACTGAAGTTTCCTCATAAGCAGTCTTGCATATGGAATTAGTAGAATGCAGGATGCCATGAACCCCAAAGCCTGCAAAATGTGTCTTGCAGATAACTGTTTTTTTGTTGCCATTTGTTTGAAGTATACTGTCAGTTGCCTTTGTTTGTCTGGCGTAAGGTACGCCATCTAGGCAATTGTATTCAAGCTTGCACCCAGGAATGTAATTATTTGAGAGGGTACCAGTTGGGATTTCTTTTCATTTATAGTGTACCCCAGGCATGTTAGAAGCCTCTTTACAAACGCCAGATGTAGAAGAAGAGTGTCCCTGTCCTCTGCTTGAATGAGACATTCGTCCAGATAAGGATAAATTTGAAAACCCCTTGTCTGCAGAATGCAATTATTGGTGCCAGGCACTTTGTAAAGACCCTGGGCGCAGTAGATAAGCCAAAGGGCAGTGCAGAGAATTGGTAATGCAAAACACCTGCCTTGAAGGGAGGTATCATCTGCATGATTCCCTTATTGGGATATGCAGGTATGCCTGTTTTAAGTCTAGAGTCACTAACCAAATGTTTCTGCCCAGCATAGGCAGTAGCTGTTGTAAAGTCAGCATTTTGAATTTTGGAATGTCCAAGAACGTGTTCAAAATCGATAATTCCAATATTGGACGCCAAGAATGGTCTTTTCTGGGTACCAGGACGAGTCTTGAATAAAACCCTTGTCCTTTTTCCTTTGCTGGTACTGGGTGAGTAGCCCTCATATCCATGAGGGACATAACTTGTTTCTGAGCCTCTGCCCACTGATTTTGTGGCAGATCTGGCCATCCGTTTGGAATTGGCAAAGTATGGAAATGAAATCTGTACCCCTGGGATACTATGTTCAATACCCACTTGTCCTGGGTAATTAACTGCCAATTATTTACATGAAGTGCTAGTTTTCCCCCCAAGGGGGCTGCCAAAAGATAAGTGCTTGGAGATGGTAGAGGAAAGTCATTGAGACTGTTTACTGTAAGGTTGTCCTTTGTTTCCTCCAGATTTGGAAGTGGAGGCACCCCATTGCTTTGACCTGTAAGAACCCTGTGATCGGTATATGGAACCTTTTGAGCGCCTGGATTTACCTTGAGTGGCTCTGTTGGACACCGGAAAGGACCAGTTTTTAGTAGGCCAGTGCCTACTGAACCTGGGTGGCTGCACTTGCAAGAAATCTTTTACAGTTTGCATAGATTTAGCTTTGTCTTCCATTTTCTTTAAAATCTCTTCTGCTTATTACCAAACAGTGTGTCATGCTGCAAGGGAGCATCCAACAATTTAGCTTTAACATGATCAGGCAGATTTTGCTCTTTGAGCCAGGCATGCCTTCTAATCACAGATCCAGTAACTGCGGACCTGCAAGAGGCCTCCAAGGAATCAAAACCACATTGCAAAGTATGCTTTCCAACCTGTTCTTCTGAATGCAATAATTCCTGTAATTCTTTATTTTCCACATAATCAGAAATCAACATAATTTTCTGTTTCAGTAGGCCCATAACATGCTGTTGATATTTAAGCATATGAAATTGGCAGTTTAAGGCACAGATTGCCAAGGTAGCAGACGTATAAACCTTCTTTCCCCATCTATCCAGCGCCCTGGAATCTCTATCAGAGGGGGTAGGATTTTTGGCTGTAGAGGCCTTAACACCCTTGGGAACCTGTGAAATAGTCTCAGGGTCAGCAGCAGGATTTTTGAATAGAAATGTGTGTGAGTCAGGAACCCTGTAATATCCGTCTTGCTTACTAGGAGCCAGAGGTAGGGAATCAGGAGCCATGCTTTATTCCGAAAACACATCATCAACAATGTCTAATACAGGAGGTATAGCCAAAGGCCTATGCTGAGGAAGAAGGAGGAAATCCCTAAGCCTCTTTTTTGATTCAGAGAAGTCCTGACTCTCCCAGTGAAAATGTTCCCTTAAAGTATGCAAAGTTTCACCAAAAGAGTAATCCTCAGGAGGAGAAGCAGATGGGATAGAGTCCTCTGCATCAGAATCCTCATAGGGTGGAATGGAAAATTCCTGATCAGAAGAGGAATCAGAAGAAATGGAAACCTGATCTGAAGATTCATAAACAGTGCCTTGCCTAGGCCTCTTAGCGGGGGGGGGGGGGGGGGGTTGGGAATCCCTGATCAAGGTAATTAAGTCCTCAGCCATTTTGATAATCTGTTTTTTAGGCATAGGGGCCTGAGCACGTGGCTCATGCGTCAGTTTTTTAGACATAGAAGATGCTTTTGATCTTGTTTTTGAGGCTGGCGTTGGTTTTATATAAAAATATCGAGGCCTGAAAACACCCTCAGAAGCCGGTGCCTGCTCAGCGGCTCCGGACTCGTCCAAGAGAGACATCCGCGGGTTCAATACTCTGAGAATCTCGTGGCATACCGGACCCCGCATGGGTCTTGGTAGAGCCCTGCGACTCAAAAGTAGCAGATATCAGGGGCTGCGAAAGCGCCTCACTGAGTACCGGCAAACCGGCGACTGGTTTAGGAGGAGCTTCGTCATCGCTTTTAGATCCCAACGGTCTGTCTCTGTCTTTTTCTTTGCGTTTTTTGTGAACTCCGGTAGTCAGAATACTAACCGATGACATTTCAGGATAATTAAATCTTGATCCAAAATATTTAGAAGCAAAACTATACCGATGCTTAATAGTGCGTTGGTTAAATCTAGCACAAAACCGACAGCAAGGCACGTTATGATCTGGGCCTAGGCAAGGAATACAGTATAAATGGAAATCCTTATGAGGTATTTGCTTCCCACAAGTAATGCAATTATTAACTTTTACTGACATCGGTAAGGAGCAAGTAAAAGTTTCCCCAACGAGGTACTTAGCTTTAGTTTGAAGACTTCGGTTCCGAAACTCGAATGCAAAAATTTCAGGAGTCGGCCGACCGGCACTTGCGAACTGCTTCTGCTTCGGGCACCTCGTGGCAAGAAAGACTGAATAAAATGGTGTCGGGTGCATGTTTTATACCCCTGACGACCTGACGTCATGGAAGAGGAGACAGCAACCGATGCAGGACCCAAGACTTTGTTATTCAGGCCGACTGAGGGCAACCTGCCAGCAGATTACCCAAATGTAATGATTGCAACAGTGAAACATGAAGAACATCCATAGACTCCCACCTAAAATTTGATAGTCATCTCAACTTGACTATTAAAAAAACTCCATGCCAAACTGGGATCACTCTACCGTTTCAACCCATTTCTTACCAACAACACAAGATCAGCCATTGCTTGCTCCCAACTTCTATCCACCCTACTCTATGCATCTCCCAGTCTGACTAAGCTCAACAAAACTGAACTAAGCAAAATGGAAGCCTACTATAACAGAATTGCCCGCTTTGCTGCAAATTGCTCATATAGAACTCATCACTGTAGTGCTTTGAGACAGCTTCACTGGCTTAAACTGCCCACCCTCCTAACCTACAATCAGCTCTCCCTCTTTCATTCTATCTATTACCTCCCCAATAAGTGTCCTGCCCTCAAAAACCTAGTACAACAACACTCAGCCAAAAGGACTCTTAGATCATCAAGCAAACTATTACTAGAAGTCACCAACAGCTACAATAGCTTTGGAGACGCAATATATAGTAGTTCATTGGCTAAAAAATGGAACTCTCTCCCCACTAGCATACAAATCACATCGTCCAAAGCCTCCTATAAAAACCTCATTAGACAACATCTCATGCAAAGTTGGCAGTGCCATGACTGCTCCCCAGGTAGTGAAAGCGGATAAGGTACACATACTAAACCTAGAGTACTTGATAATAGTTGTCACTCTTACTGGCTAATGTACAATATATGTACTGTACCTGTGTACTATGCATGCATTCTACCTATGTTCCAAATTTCAGCTGTACACCACAAATCTATTAATTACCTTTATTTTTAAATTAATATTTTCTTGTTTGTTCTCTCCACTGTAACTGTTGATGTGCTGCATACCACTGTAAAAACACGTCTATTGTAATTTGTGTGCATACTGATCATGTCTAAATATCTAAATGTATCTGTAATTTTTCTATGTGGAGCTTTTCTCCCCGGGCCTCTGCTGAAAAAGGGCCTTTTCAGCTCAGACACCCCCGGTTAACAAATGTAAAATAAAATAAAATAAATAAATAAATAAAGATAACATTATTTTACACCTGACAAAACCAGAAAGGGACATTACAGTGCTGTGGAACATACTGAGATAGTTTCAAATCTTTTCAGGATATAAAATTAATGAAGCTAAAACAAAGGCAATAGATGTAAATTATGTACCCACATGTGAACTGATTCAGCAATATCCATACTTATGGGGACATGATAAAATGAAGCATTAAGGAATACGGATTAACAATTATTCTGGTGTAGCATCTAAGGATATGAGGGAAGAGACTAAACAAAATATAATACAAAACTGAGAAAATGGAAGCTCTGTTATATAGAAATTGATAGTAAGATACAAGCAATAAAAATGTTTTTAGTCCATTTAGTCCTACACACAAGTCAGGCATATTTTTATCAACCAGTGGAGAAGTTGTGGATAGCAGTTAATAAAGAGATGAAGGATTATATCTGGGAAGGGAAGATGGCAAGAGTCAAGTGGGATAAACTTAAGTCTTCCAATAGAACAGGGCAGACTAGGATTACCAGATTTGAAGGGGTATTTCGGAGCAGCACAATTAAAGCTCCTATACATAGCAGAAGCAGGAAACTATAATTCAAAGTGGAAAGATATGATGATGAAATAGGAGGGAAGCTCAAGAAACAAGGAGAGACTGGGATTTTGGATACAGACCTTTAAGGAAAATAATCATCATACAGAATATTATATTCATAAAGTAGCAAAAAGCATTCAAGGAACTAAGCCAACATTGGAATGAAGAAAGGACATTCTGCTGATAGGAATGTCTGCAATTAAGGATAAAGACAACAGGCAAGAGGGGGTTGGAATGTATTGGAGAAAACTGGCAAAGGAACCAAAGTATTGGGAGCAAATAACTAGAGAGGAAAAGGTAACAAAATGGGAAGATGCCAAGAACTTATTTTGACTGCAGGTTAAAGATTGCCTTCCCTATCGAGGATTGATATCAGAGTATAGGCAAACAGAAATAAATAGGGGGGTCTTAAACAAAAGACCAGCACTGGTAGAGTTTTTAGTAGAATCTAGAACAGAACTTGATGTTAAGAAAGGAATAAGTAGTATGGCATATACAATATTGCATGATAACTATAAGAATCAATCAGATGTGGTTAGAAAGGATTGAGAAGAGAGATTGGATAAACAATTCACAAAGAAACAATGGGGGGGATATTTTTAAGCCCCATTTTTATAAATCTGGTAAAAAATTATTGGACATTTATTTAAGTATAATGATTTGGCTAAGAATTTATCTCCATCATTAGGTACAGCATATAAAAAAGTAGAAACTTAAGGAATATTTTGGTACATAGTCATTTTGTATTTCCTGTCTTAAATCCCACTTTCACTATTAATATATTTACTGGTACATTTGCTTGTGGTCATTGTAATGTGTGTCCACATATTACAAGAACCTTTGAGTATATTAATAGACAGACATTTAGTCCATTTGAAAGGTACAATTATGATACAGGAGTTATCTATGCTCTACAATGCCCATGTAATTTGATTTATATAGGGGAGAGGAAGAGGAAATTTAAGTGTAGTCTTCAAGAGCACATTAGAAATATTAGAAACAAAAAATTAGATAGTCTTGTTGTTAAACACTTTGTTGAATTTCATAATTCTGACCCCCATGACTTAAAGGCAACTATACTGGAAAAGATTCCTGTGGGTTTTTACTCTGAAATTGTGTATAAAAGGAAACTGTTATATAAGAAAAGTGTACTTATTTTAACATTTAATACTACGGCTCCTTTGGGGCTTAATTTAGAATGTAACTGGAAGCTGTTAATTTAAATTAATTGTTTTAAATTGGTTAATTGATGTTTTACTATTTGTATTTAAGAGGGTGCGCTTTATTCCTATTTTATGTACTCCTTGAAGGCTTTGCCGAAGGCTTGAGAAGTATAAAACTTATTGAATGGGTTCCTGGCTGTTTTTTTCCATTGTTTTTCTGTTGTTTTTATTATAGTTTTTCTTTTGCATAATTATAACGGGGGGGATACATGTAACCTCCCAAAGTACAAAAACATTTTTAATAGAACCCTGTAAAATTAACTTGGAGTGGAAATATAAACTTGTCAGAGACAAAAATGATTATGTAAAGCACATTGCCTACCCTTTATTGTCTTATTACAATAGTGTTTTAGTGATTCAACACATTTAAATGACAACAATAGGGGTAACCACCAAATGGCTGGGTCTTACAGGGATTTTGGAGTACAGGAACAACAACCACAAGATGCAGACTTAAATGCCTTTAATCAAGATAGAGATGAGGTTGCTGATTATGATGTTAATTACCCCATTTGAGAAGATCCAAATGAATAGGAAACAGGAACAGGCAGAGGGATTTTTTATCCCAAGCCTACACCCTGAAGAGAGTGCAAAACAAGGGGAGGGGACAATTTTGGAGGAACAACAACTAACACACAAGGGACCGACTGAAGGGGGCCCAACTGACACCATTTTAAAAGCCTTTGAAGGGAAGTTGTTGTCATATCAAGTTTTAACATGTTTAATTATACAGATGTCAACATAAATGAAACGTATTTTTACCTTTTAAAAAAAGGTTTTAAATCTGTTCCTTCATTCAGAGCAGAAGCAGTTGACATTCTCACAGAGTTAAAGCTTATTCGAGGAAATTAAAATTTCAACTAATGTTTAAGGACCAGATTCCTTGGGAAATTTTTAACCCAAAAGGTGTTTCATTAATTAAAAAAAAAAAGTATTTTTAATCCCCCTAATCACCCCACAATTGTGGCATTTGAGAAGGCATTTTCCGTCAAAATGTATTCATTTATTAAAAAAAAACAAAAGGAGATTTCACAATTTGAAAGAACAAGAATCTAAACTGATGAAAGACCTCATAAGTAAAGACACTCTTAGGATTATGAAACCTGATAAGGATGGGGTGGGGAGGTGGGGGACTAGGGTGACAAAGATGATTGCACTGTTCAATTGTTTAAAATTCTTCATGACTCAGATAAGTATCAGGAGGTTTTCTAGGAATGAGATTTCCTTGGCACATAAGAGAATTCAACTATTATTAGAGGATGCCCTTTTACAGGGGGCTCTTTCAGTGGAGTGGAACCTTTCAGTTTTTTAAGCAATGAACACCTACTCATCCCTACAGCCTTTGGTATCCCAAAGGTACATAACATTCACCAACCACCATAAAGAGGTATTATTGCAGCACACCATTGTTCTACTTACCCCCTGGGCATATTTATTGATAGATTATCAGAAAATGCTATTAGATCTATTGATCACCTGTTGAGATATTCTTGAGATTTCCTTTCTAAAATTAGAAATGACTGGCATAGTGACAACTGTTTTACCACCACTGATGTAATCGACCTTTTTACATCTATAATACATCAAGATGGGTTGGTTCTATTGTATGAGGCAGTCAGAGAACTGACTACCTTGAATAACACTTTGGTGAATTTTGTAATGGAAGTTATGGAAATTATACTGGAAAATAACTTCTTCACTTTTGAAGGGGAATATTTTAAGCAGATCAAAGGTGTGGCAATGGGTGAAAGTTGTGCACCCATTTACGCAAACTTGGTCTTGTATGCTTGGGAAGGAACTTTGTTTACATTACAAAATACAAGAAAGAGTGCAACATCTATTTATGTTATTTAGATGACATATTCATTCTTTGGAAAAGGACAACATAGGAACCCGAGGAATTTAACTATTTAAATAATGTTTGCTCATACTTTAAATTCACCACCACCTCCTCGGATACCATTATTGATTAGTTAGACTTTACTCTGTACAAAGATATTTTAAAACGTACCTTTACTTCAAAGATTTACAGCAACAACGCATTATTTAACAGCTACCTTGATTATCAAATTAATCACTCCAATCACACTAAAAGGAACATTTTTAAGGGGTAGTTAGTTCAAGCTGCAAGGATATGCTCAAACTCAATAAATTTTAAAACTGAGTTATGTAAAACTTTTCAAATGTTCCTAGAAACGGGGTATCACCTGGCCATGTTATGTATAATAAATCAAAAAGTTCTTAAGGGAAAGGGATCAAGGTTTAAACCGCTTTTAGGGGACACTTCATATGTGTCGTATGGCATCAAAAAAGAAGCGGAGGTGCAAAATTATAACAGAATGGTTGTTCCTTTTGGCTTTGGGTCTAAGGAGGTAAAAGACAATTTCTAAAAACTGGATTACATTTAAGGGTATCCCTGAAATTTTGGAAGTGATAGGATGTAGACCATATTTTGTATTTTAAAACTGGCAGAAATCTTAAATTTTATTTTGAACATGCAACACCATCATTACCTTCTAAACTCAAAGGTACTACTTGTTGCGGAACATGTAAACAATGCCCATATATTTTTAGAAGGGCCCATTGTTTCTTTACAAAATTTCACACACCAACATTTTTTGAAAAAAGGTAATTGTGCTACCAAAGGTATTGTTTACATTGCTATTTGCAATAAATGTGATTTTTTATGTAGGTAACACAGAGAAGAGAAAGAGTTGAGAAAAAGAATTTACAAACATCTTTACGCTATTTTTAAAGAAAATCTGAACAATGTTCTTTTTAAGCACACTTTGGTTTGCCTGGGTTTCACAAAATTTAGATTTGGCATTCCTGATATCATTCCAAAGAACCCAAGGGGAGGATGGTGGGACTTAGAACTTGAAAGACAAGAACTACAATGTCAATTAAAATTAAATTCCACTACCCCACCAGGCTTAAATGAAAATCTTTCTATCCTTCCTATTCTAAAGATGAAGGCTCAAAATCTATACAGCAAGACCCAAAGATTGCACTTTAACATAGGTTGAGGTAATCTTTACTTATATATATATTTTTGATCATGATAATTTTCACATTCATACATTCTTTGTGGTATATTGGGTTGGCATGTCTTTTTTACACTAGCTCTGAGTATTTTTACAAAGTTTTTTCATCTTTTAGTTTTTTTTTTGTTCAACAAGTAATAATTGGATTGTATTTATTTAAGAATTGTTTTTTAAAAGCGTTTTTCCCTTTTATGGCAATAATGTCTTTATTACAGTTTAATGAGAATCACATGACATTAATTAGTTTTTTGGAAGTATTTAAGCAGTCACAATTGATTTCTCTTTTTCTGAAGAAGTCCCACTTTTACTGGCATGAAAGCGCTTGACCGATCTATTATTATTTTAATAAAGTGTTATTTACACACTGTGGAGTTAAATTCATATTGGCTTACACTACCACAAAGTTTTTTCTGCTGTATGTCGACCTTGTATGTCTTTTTTGGTTTGGTTACAAGTTTTCGTCTGAGAACACATTTACACGCTGTGTTTTGTTTAATTTCTCCCAAATATGCAACAAAGTCTAGAAGATTTAGAATCTTTGCTTGGAAGTGCTTACATAGATATTTTTATATCCCAAGTAGACTCCAAAGAATTTTTCTGCAGGTAGATAGCAAATTCTGGAGGTGTGATGGGGAAAAAAAGTTAACTGGGAATATATTTTCTGGGAGTGAAATGAGTTGGCAGACTTTAAAGATTCCCGGCAGACTGCCCTGTTGGAGATGCTGGGTAAGCAAACTGGTGTAACTAAAGAAATGATTTTTTTCTCTGAGCCATGATACAGAATCAGAATTGCCTAGACATCCTAAGGTCTTGTTGAGTCTTAATTATGATGGCTGCCAAAAAAGTAATTACTAGAAAATGGAAATCAAAGTCTAAACCACCTTTACTAGAAGTAGCGAAGACAGTAACAGAGATAAAACAACTACAACTGGGACCTTTAGAAAAGAGTAGGAGTAAATTACATTGGAAAAAAATGGGAAGTGTGGGATCAATACATGCAGAGGAGGAACGAGGTTTAAAAGAAGGCAGGAACTGAATGAGCTATGTAATAGTTGACTGACAATGACTGGATATATTACAAGTGATGTATAATGTTTGCAGCTACAGTTGTCATGGTTTGGAATGTATAATGTCTGCAACTGTGATTGTGTTGGTATGGTTTATTTTTATTTATATAAATGTAAGATTGCCTATGTCATAAACAATAATTTAATAATGATGTGTCTTGTTAAAAAAAACATTAAAAGGGTACCATCAAGTGCAACTCTAAAGCAGGCTTGGTGCCCAGATCCTAATTCTGAAGAGGAGCCCAGAGAAAGACCTCATCTGTGTAGGCCACTCAGTGTTGAACTGGCAAAAAGATAAGGAGTCAACAATCCAGACCCTGAACTCAGGGTCATGGAGACATATGACCCTGCAGCGAAGGTTGAAGCAAACGGTAATATGAAGTGGATGTGGAAGTGTTCTCTGTATGGACTTCAGGTATGGCACTCCTGCTGCGAACAGCTAAGTATTATCCCCAGTGCTTGCATTTGTTTTCAAAATTCAAAAGCCACAGACTAAACATATACTGACTAGAAAATTATTGCTTCAGAAGTAATCTTTAACATATTACTGTAAAAAACAAGGCAAATTCAAATTTGGTCCTGACCCATAATGTGGTCAAACAGCGGGCAGTGCTAAGAAAAATGGCTAGTACCCATATTCTCACTAGTAACATGCTCAAAGATAAAAATCAAACAATGCAAGTCGAAATTTAAATTTAGCAGTGCCTTAGTGGATTTTATCTTAGTTAACAAGACTAAACTCAAAGAAATGGCAGTAGCCTTCAGTGAACACACGCACAGATAGAACTGGACTGCATATAAGTTAAGGAAAGGTTGATGGTCCAAGAGCCTAAACAAGATCCATTGAAATGGAAACTGACAGAGTTGGAGAGCAGGCCATGGAGGGAAATCTACATTTTACAGCTGTCCCTGAACTGACTGAGGTACAGACTTGCAAGGAATTCATTGTAAAATGCCTAAGTAGTTGGACAGAGTGCCACTGCAAAAGATCAACATAGAGAGGACATATCCCAAGACTGGATATGAGGTGCCGTCTTAAAACTGGTGACATTTTAGACTTTACAACAAAAGGAGGCAATACTCTCATCACTTCAGAAGGGTAAAATTCCTAAAGTTGGTGAAATTAGATTCTTTGTTGATAATGATTATTCAACATACACACAAACAGCAGAATAACATAGCAAATCTACTGGATAAATTTACCTCACACTTCACCCCCCAATGTCCCCTAGCTCTACCAGGTGAAATCCTCCCAAATATACTACGCCCAACTATTACCAGGGATCAGGTTCTGGCAGCACTCACTAAAGCCAAGAATGCCACCTCCATGGGTCCTGACAACTTCCTCGTTTGCCTCCTGAACAGTCTAAAATAAGACATTATGTACTCACCATAACGTTCCATGTGAATTGTTCATCTCGTCTTCATTCTTCACTGATAGGATCGGTTCCGGTACACCATTTGCAAAGCTCGAGGTTTACCAGTAGCTCGAGGCCAAGCCCCTTATCCCATGATGCACTGAGAATTACCTCAGATCTTGTTTGCTGCGTGTATCATATCCATAAAACTGAGCTATTCTCCCAAGGAGAGGAAGAAGAATTGAGCAAACAGGATGAGACCAACCTCTAGGTCAACTATCAGCCAGGAGGGGGAAGGAGGGAGGGACGTAAGAATGAAGGCAAGATAAACAACTCACATGGAACGTTATGGTGAGTACATAACCTTCTTAATGTAAAGTTGTTCAATCTCGACGTTCATTCTTCACTGATGGGTAGTGTCCTTAGCATCAACAATCTCGGGTGGCTCAAGGGAGTACTTTCCTCAGGACCATAGACCCAAAAGAAGCCCTGTCCCTGGAGGCCTTATCTACTTTGTAATGAGTGATAAAAGTATGAGGTTTAGACCAAGTGGCTGCAGCACAAATGTTATCAAGGGGCAATTTGGCTTGGAATGCAGAAGATGTAGAAACTGCTCTGGTTGAGTGAGCTTTAATCTTGTGTAGTAAAGACATACTAGCAGCTGAATAAACAAATGTGATACAATCAGATAGCCATTTAGAAAGAGTTGTTTTAGCCACTGGTCTACCTTTTCCGGCTTCTGAGAATGACACACAGAGCTGGAATGATTTCCTCATATCTTTTGTTCTGTCCAAATAAAATCTGAGCTGTCTGTGAACGTCAAGTTTGTGCAGCATATACTCCAATTTATTCGACTGGTTAGGGAAGACTGGTAACTCAATGACTTGGTTGATATTAGATTCTGAAAAAACTTTGGGCAAAAAGGAGGGCTTTGTCCTAAGAGATACTCTATAAGCATGGAAAATCAGATCAGGAGGAGTGATAGATAAAGCTTGAAGTTCTGACACTCTGCGGGCAGAAGTAATAGCTACCAGAAATGTGGTTTTCCATAAATATTTGAGATCACAGGATGATGCTAGTTCAAATGGGGGAGAATTATACGAGACAGCATAAAGATTAGATTCCAAGGAGAATAAGGAGTTTTCACTGGAGGCCTCATATGGAAAGTTCCTTTGAGAAAGGCCTTGGATAACTTGTGGGACATTATGTTTAGCCCATCAGCTTCGAGATGAAAGTTAGATATAGCAGCCAACTGAACCCGAACTATTGCAGGTGTTGCTCCTTTATTAAAGATCATAATCAAGAATTCTAATATGGATGTCAAGGGTGCTTGATAAGGATCAATGTTCTGCTTAGAGGCCCATATGGAAAAATCTCTTCCACTTACTAAGATATAATCCTCTAGTGGAAGGCTTATGGGAAGACAAAAAGATCATTGACTGCAAGGAGGGATAGAGGTCCCCCGACAGATGTGTCAGAAGGTCTGGAACTGGGTCCAGATTCCATGGATCCTCCAAGAGATGATGATGAAGAAATGGGAACCAAATCTGCCGAGGCCAATGAGGGGCTATTAAGGATGATGGTCCTTCTCAGAGATTTTGCTTTCTGTAGAAATCTGGGTATCAACGGGATAGGAGGAAATGCATAGAGGAGACCTGGGGGCCAATCGTGTACAAGTGCGTCTCTCGGGCTTCTCCCAGAGGAGGAATCAGGGCAAAGTAGCTTCTGCATTTCGTGTTGATGTGGCTGGCAAAAAGATCGCAGCAAGGCTGGCCCCATTTGCAGAAAATCCTGTTCGCAATCTCTTTCTTGAGGGACCACTCGTGCGGCAATAAGATTGCCCTGTTCAGTTTGTCTGCTATCACGATGGATCTCCCCGGGATGTGTGTTGTCAACAGAAAGCGGTGGGAGGAAACAGCCCACTGCCAAACTCTTGAGGGCTTCTTGGCAAAGGGGGTAAGACTTGGTTCTGCCTTGCTTGTTCAAGTACCAGACTAATGACATATTATCTGTCCGAACTGTAATCGTTCCTAGAGGAAGAGAGTCCTGGAAGTAAGTACTGCTCTAATCTCCAGAACATTGATATGCAAATGTGACCCTTGATCCATCCATGTGCCTTGGGCAGTCTTTCCCTGAAAATGTCCCCCCCCCCACTCTATCAGGGAAGCGTCCGTGGTCACAGTGGCTATTGGGGGAGGTAGTACAAAGGGGCATCCTATGGTTACATTAAGAGATGTCAACCACCACTGGAGATCTCTCTTGCAAGAGTTCGTAATTAAGATCGTGTGATTCATTGGAAGTTCCTGATAAGACCACCGAGTGAACAACAGCCACTGAAGAATCTGCATATGCATCCTTGCTAATGGTATGGCCAGGATCGCTGCAGCCATCAAACCCAATACTTTTAGAACGTCTGCGGCTGGTGCTCTGTCTTTCGATACCAATGTGCTGACATGCTGGCGAAGGAGAAAGACTCTCTGGATTGGTAGTCTTAGAGTGGTGGTTGAAGTGTTTAACTCTGCCCCTATAAAAACGATATGCTGCGATGGCGACAAGGCAAACTTTTCTGAGTTGACTGTAATGCCTAAGTGATTGCAGAGTGTCAGAGTGTATTCCCTTGCCTGAATCAGTTGATGCCTGGTGGTGGAGGTAAGGAGCCAATCATCTAGATACGGAAACACCTGGAATCCTAGACGCCTCAGGTGAGCAGTGACCACTGCCATGCATTTGGTGAACACTCTTTGGGCTGTAGGGAGACCAAAATTTATAACAACTGGTTCTCAGCCGGAAACACAGGTGATCTCTGGATGGCCCGGTCATTTTTATGTGGTAGTACGCATCCTTGAGATCTATCGAGCATGTTCAATTATCTTTCCCTATAAAGGGAAGTACTGACTATAGCTTGACCATCTGGAACTTCTCTTTCTTCACAAATTGGTGGAGTCTGCTGAGGTACAAAATGGGTCTCCAGTCCCCTGTTTTCTTTGGAACCAAAAAGAACCTTGTGTAAGTTCCGAATCCTATTTGGTCTGCTGGGACTGGCTGGATGACTCTTTTTCTAGCAACTTGTGGACCTCTATAGTTGCTTGTTCCCTGTAACTGGGTGGAACATCCGGGATTCTCCTTGCGGGTGGGGGGGGGGGGGGTGGAGAAAGGTATGAAATACCGTCTGGAAATGATACTGTGTACCCAGCTGTCTTTTGTTATACCTTGCCTCGCGTCTGGGTACAAAGATAAGCGACCCCCGACTGCCTCCAGAGCAAGACAGTCAAGCCTCCTTTCAGGAGCGCTGACAGCGTTGACTAGAGAAGTGGTCTCTGTCACCCTGGTGTTGCGCAACTCCTCTGCCGCGAGGGCGGCGTCTTCCACTATTACTCCCTCCTCTGCCCCTAAAGGGGGGTTAACCACGTGTATCCTGAAAGGCTCCTTGGGCTTTCCGGAACCACATCTTTCCTCCCCTTTGGGCTTTGGGGTAAAGCCGAGTAGCGGTGGAAAAACGGACTTCAACGGCAGAGTCTTTCCCTCTAGTTCACACCTGGTCAAAGTTTCCTTCACTTTTGGCCCAAAAAGGGATGAGCCATCAAAAGGGGTGTTCAGGAATGAAGACTTAAAGGGCTCCGCAAAGGAACACAAGTGCAACCAGGAATGTCTTCTGAGAGCAATTCCTGTACCCGCTGACCTACTCATCCCATCAGATGATATGATACGAGACACATGGATGAGTTCACAATAGAATTTAGGGTAGCAAGCTGGGTGGCAACTTTGTCAGAGGCCCTTGCAGCTACAGTATCCTGAAGAGTGTCTCCCAACTCCTTGAGGAGATCTCTTTGCCACCTAGTGAAATGGGTCAAATAGTTCAGTTAATGGAGTGTAAAAGTCGCTGAACTAAACATTCGTTTCCCATATCTATCCATGATCCTGGACTATTAGGAGGATGAATAGATGAGGAAGTCTCAGACATTTCCTTTTTGGTGGCCGCCGCCACCACCATGGCATCAACAGGGACTCCTTTGGACAAAAAAGTTTTATCTATTGGAGCAGAAATAAACTTAATAGGCCTCCGAGGAACAGGCTCCATGGACTCCGGTGACTCCCACACCCTTCGAGAGACCAGCTGCATGAGCTCATCGAAGGGCGGAGACACCTAAGAGGTGGAGGGTTGAGACCCGAAAGCCTTCAGGAGAACTGACTCGTCCTCAGTAGGGCTTTTGGACTGCCAATCACCCCTCTGCCTAAGGATCTCGAGTATCTCCACAAAGGAGATATCCTCAGAGGGGAACTGTGGGGACCCTTCTGACTCATCCAAGTCAGTATCAGATGTTAAAGACTCCTGTGAAGAGTCCAAGTGTCTCCTCTTGCACAATCTCTTCCTGGGGACTTCCTCAGTGGGAACCTCTGGGGAAGTCTCAGAAGAGCAGGGGGCGCCCTGTGGGGCTACCTGAGGCTCAGGGTCTCTACGCCTAGCATGGACGATGGAAGCAGAAGCGGACACAGGTGCTTTGGAGGATGAGGAAGCAAGACCTGGCATCGAGGATGTCTTGGGGGACAAGGCTCTCCTCATGACTTCGAAGGCATTGTGGCTCCCATGAGAAGGAGTCGACTGACCCAAAGGAACCACCAACCCCTCCCGCACCGAGGCCGTGGGCTCCGAGCTGGAAGTAGGAGCCGAGCTCATCTGAGCCGAAGCCCAGAGAGGAAGAGTTGGCACTGACAAGTCGGTGCGACTATCCTCTCCGGACCTGACAGAAGAGTGTCGGCTCCTAGAATCCCCAGTTGGTGCTGAGGATGTCAGAGTAGATGGAACCGAGGACAATGGAGCAGGTCTCGGCTCCAAAGGCTCCACAAACAAGTCAGCTCCCTCTGGCTCTGAACGGTCCAGTACAGCTCAGAGGAGGAGCAGTCAAGTCAGGGGTAGTGGTCTTCGCTTCCAACGCTGGGGTCGGAGCCGACAACAATTTAGCAAGGCCTGGTGCCCGTAGAAGCTTCTGCACCAATCGGTCCATATCCAAATGCGACAGGTGCCGACTGAAGAAGTGGAGATGTAGGTCTCTCAGACACCGGCTCCAGAGCTGTGGGTTGGCTCCGAAATGAAGAGACAGTCGGGTCAGAGGTCTATGGAGCCGATGTCACAGGATCTTCCAATTTCTTGGACTTCTTGGACAGTTTGGATTCCTTAGAGTCCCCTGAGGACTTGGAGGACTTGCTGGCCACATCCTGGTCACTCAATGCTTCATGAAACGGATGCTTCAGCAAGCCTCTGTCAACAAATTTTCTTTTCCTCTCCAGTAAAACCCTAGAGGAAAAAGAGTAGCAAATACTGCAAGACTCCTGCAAATGGACAGCCCCCCTAAGCAGTAGACGCACGTTACATGGCCATCAGTCACCGACATCTTTTGCCCGCAGTCTGGACACTTTTTAAATCCAGACATAGGGTGCTTTATCCTTGTCCTCAGACATATCCAACAATCAAAATGCCTTAGGCTTAACACAGAAACCAAGCACACAATAAGCCTAAGAAAAAAAGACAATATATAAAGTATTAAACAACCACACCTAGGCTCTAAAAACACCACACAAAGCCTAGAAGACCACTAAAATTGCAATTATGCTCTAACTGTAAGATAACACACACACACTATAAACAATGTCCCAAAAACAAAGGCCAATGCTAAGCTAAATGTGTGTGTGTGTGTGTGTGTGTGTGTGTGTGTGTGTGTGTGTATATATATATATATATATATATATATATATATATATATATATATATATACATATAAGTATGAAAATGCAAGAGAATTAACTTGGCCACTAAAACTATACTAAGACTATACTAAATAACACACGCGATAAAAGGGGAGCTTTTAAGAAGCTACACAAGACTACTCTAACAACTATTCTGATGAAACAATAGAAAATGTTGAAATAACTTGCAAAAAACACGCTTTTTTGAAGAAATACTGGCTTGAGCAAAACTGGAACCTCTAATCAGTGCCGCGGCAAACTAGATTTGAGGTAATTCTTAGTGCATCGTAGGATAAGGGAATTGGCCCCGAGCTACTGGTAAACCTTGAGCTTTGCAAACGGCCGTACCAGAGCTGATGGATCAGCTCCGAACCCATCAGTGAAGAATGAACGGTGAGTGAACAACTTCACATCAAAACCTATCATGACCAATTGAGTCATTTTTCAACTACAGTCTTGAAACAGGCTATGTTCCACGTGAATGGAGAAAGTACAGTTGTGTACACTTACCATAAATGTAGATGCTCTAGAGTATTCACTGTTGCAGTCATCACACTTGGGTTATCTGCCTGCAGGTAGCCCTCAGTCAGCCAGAATACCAGAGATGTAGTATTTCTGCGTCGGTTGCTGTCGCTCCAGGACTGACGTCAGGTCGTCATGGGTATAATAACAGGCAGCCAACACCATTACATCAGTTTTTCTTGCCCCAAATATCAGGAGCCCCTCAATAGGAAGCTAAGCTATGGTGGTAAATCACCACCAGTAAAAAGTAAATACCAATACCCCTGTAAGGGATTAGTAATATACACAGAGAGGAGAGAGAGAGAGAAAGGGGCTTGAGGGAGGGAAACTAGGACTGCAACAGTGAATACACTCGAATGACTACATTTATGGTAAGTGTACACAACTGTACTATGTTCTTTGTGTTTCACCGTTGCAGTCATCACACTTGGGTTGATTCCCAAAGCTGAAGAAAGGGTGGAGGCAGTCAAGAAGAGTTGGGGCTGACTAGTATGCCCTGCAGGACTGCTGTTGCAAAACCCGTCCTGGATTTAGAAAAGATAGGCAGGTGATAATGCTTGGTGAAGGTGTGTACAGAACTCCAGATAGCAGCTTCCAGAATGTCCCTGGTAGGGACTCCCCTGAGGAATGCTGTAGAGGTAGAAGTTGCCCTAGTGGAATGTGTTCTGACCTCCTGAGGGGTTGGTTTCCCCATGGTTTTTGTAGCAGAAATGGATACAGTGTGCTATCTATTTGGAAATTGTCTGGTTTGAAATGGCCTTGTTCTCTGCCCCTTGTGCAAAACTTAGTAGTACTTGGTCACATTTCCTGAAGGGTAAGTCCTATCCAGGTAGAATCTGAGCTGCCTCTGCACATCCAAGGAGTGCAGGATCCTTTCACCTTTGAGGGTTAGGGAAGAAGGTTGGTAAATAGATAGATTGGTTGAGAGCCACACTGGACACTACTTCAGACATAAAGGAAGGATTAGACCTGAGGGAGACCCTGTCAGCATGAAAAATAATGAAGGGTTCCACAGTCATAAGTGCTTGCAACTCAGACACTCTTCTAGCTGAAGTGATGGCCAGAAGCAAGGCTGTTTTACAAGAGTGGAATTTTAACTCTGCTGATGCTGCAAAGGGGGGTAGCATGAGTTTTTCCAGTACAAAGTTAAGGTCCCAAGCAGGGGTGGGTGCTCTCCTTGGTGACCTTAAGTTGTTTGCCCCTCTCAGGAACTGTCTGATGAGAGGGTGAGAGAAGAGAGGTGGCTCAGTGTTGTAATGAGCTGAAATGGCAGAGGCATGGAGCTTAATGGAGGAGAGGGATAGGCCTCTGTGGAGTAGATCTGCTAAGTAATCCAGGATTAGAGACAAGTAGGGCAGATTTGTGTCCTCTCCTTTAGACTGAATCCAGGAGCAGTACCTTTTCCACTTATCAGCACAGGATTTTCTTGTACTGGGTCTGCTGGCTTCAAGGATGACATACAGCACCTGCATGTTTACACTGTTACTGGGGGAGAATTCAAGGAATAAGCCAGGCTGCAAGATTTACGGTTTGCAGTTGCAGATGCAAGATCTGTCCCTCCTGTTGAGATAGCAGGGTTGGGCTCTGGTGTAGGTGCCAGGCTTCACAGGAGTGGGTAGCAGTGTTGGTGTGGCCAGTCCAGGGCAATCAGAATTGTTCTTGGTCTGTCCTGTCTTATCTTGAGCAATACTCTTGAGAGGAGGGTCAGAGGTGGAAAGGCATAGATAGAGAGATTTACCCACTGGAAGGATAGGGCATCCACTTTCCAGGCCCTGCTGTGAGGTGTCCTGGTGTAGAATCTGCTGAGCTGGTGATTGCAGGGGGAGGCAAGGAGATCCACCTCTGGGGTTCCCCATTTCTGAATCAGAAGGTTGAAGGTGCTGGGCTCTAGTTGCCACTTGTGTGGGTCTAGGAGATTTCTGCTTAAGTCATCTGCCAGTGAGTTTTGTTTGCCTGGCAGGAATTGAGCTTACACATGGACCTGCATGTCCAAGGCCATGTTCCATAGGACCATGGCTAGCCTGCAGAGTGGGTAAGAGTGGGTTACCCCCTGTTTGTTGATGTACCACATAGCTGTGGTGTTGTCTGTTTTTATTAGCAGGTGCCCTGGTGAGAGCAGGGATCTGAAAGCTGTCAGAGCATGTTGCACAGCTAGCATCTCTTTTTGGTTGATGTGCAGATGCATTTGACTTGGGCTACAGTGGCCCTGAATGCACTTGCTGTCCATGTGTGCCCCCCAAGCATAGTCTGATGCATCTGTGGTTAGGGTCTGGGTGGCGTGGGGTTGGATAAAGGGCAGTCCCTTGTTGTGGTTGCATGCTGCTGCCCACCAAAGAAACTCTGTCCTTAGACAGGGTATTATGGGAATGACAGTTTCCAGGTCCTGAGAATGCTGGCACAAAAGACTTTTTAAGTACCACTGAAGTTTCCTCATATGCAGTCTGGCATATGGAATTAGTAGGATGCATGAGGCCATGAACCCTAGGGCCTGCAGGATGTTCCTTGCAGATAGCTGGGTTCTGGTGGCCATTTGAGTAAAATAGCCTGTCAGATAGGCTTGTTTTTCTGGAGTGAGGAATGCCATCTGGGATACTGTGTTCAAACTTGCTCCCAGGAATACAATCTTTTGACTGAGGCCTAGTTTTGATTTATTTTCGTTGATGGTGTACCCCAGGGAGGTTAGAAGGTTTGTTACAAATGTCAGGTGCTGCAAAAGCATTTCCTGACTGTCTGCCTGAATCAGGCAGTCGCCCAAGTATGGGTAAATTTGAATATTTCTCTGTCTGCAGTAAGCAATGGCTGGAGCCAGGCATTTTGTGAATACTCTGGGAGCAGTGGATAAGCCAAAGGGAAGTGCGGAGAACTGATAATGTATAGACCCTTCCCCTGAAGTGTAGATATTTTCTGCATGACTCCCTTATAGGGATGTGCAGATAGGCTTCTTTTAAGTCTAGGGTGACTAACCAGGCATTTTTGGCTAGCATAGGTAGAAGCTGCTGCAGGGTGAGCTTTTTCAATTTTGGTAACACCAGGAAGATGTTGAGAATGGAAAGATCTAGGATTGGGCGCCAAGTGCCCTCTTTTCTGGGTACCAGGAAAAGTCTGGAATATAATCCTTGACCTATCTGTTCCGCAGGAAAAGATTGAATTGCCCTTATAGAGAGTAGGGTTTGGACTTGGTTTTGAGTCTCTGCCCACTGGTTTAGAGGGAGGTCTAGGAACCCTTTTGGGGTTGGGAGTGAGTGGAAGTAAAATTTGTACCCCTGGGAACAAGCCCACCATTAGGCAAAATGGTATACACTTTGGGTGCAAAGGAAAGACCAAATCATCAGCATGTTGTATTGAAAAAAGGTACACACTCCAAGTAAACTGACCCTCATACAATGCTACACTAGAAGATGTCAGTCACTCTGAGTGACATCTAGGTTCCCCACAGCAGAAGCAGTTATGAACCCCTAAAGAGTTACCATCCTGAGATTCTTGTACCCAATTTACCCAATGAAGCTGACAACATCCATAATTAACCAAAAGCTTTTTATTTCCTACTACCTTCGATAATCACATCGCCACAACAGTCAGGAAATCCTTCTATGTGGCACACATCATCACTAAGGGCTTTTCATCCAGAAAAAAGGAGGTCATTGTCCCACTGTACTCATCCCACATTAGACCCATTATAGAATACAATGACCCATTTGGTATGTACCTCTCAAGACCTCTGCAACAACTGGAAAGGCAGCAGAAATACCTCACTAAAAGAATCACAGGCCTAAAGCAGATGCCCTAAGCTGACCACTTTAAAAAACTCCAGCTATACTCTGTCGCATATCGTCTACTCAGAGGCAATCTCTGCTTAACATACAAGGCCATGTCAAACCCAGAACTGTTGGACATGCTACACTTAAAGAAATCCCAATCCCTCAGAGCCACACGCTCCAGGGATCTAAACCTTGACATCACAATAAACAAAACATGCTGGAGGGATAGGTTCCTGACCCAGAGACTACCCAGACTCTGGAATAGACTGCCTACATGTCAAGCAGAGTGCCTCTTTGGCCCTCTCTTCAAAAGGAACCTTGATGACTGGATGGGAGAAAGGAAATTCACTCGGGGATTAAGTCAGTCGCCCTGCTAGACAGGGGTCCAGGGAAGTAAATAGTGTGGGAAGAAATAGCCAGGGAATTGTTATGGCTAGGCTTGTATAGGCCCTAGGGCTGATAGCCTAGTACCAACCTATGAACCTACTGAACCAGAAAGAGGGAGGAGAAAAAAAAAGAAGTTATGTTCTTACCATACCGTTCCATCTGTGTTGCTGATCTTCATTCATTCATGACTGATGGGTATCGGTTCCATCCTCAGAACCGATTCGGCTGTTGTAACAAGCTCGTGCCAGCCAAAAAACTCTCAAGCTAAGCTTACCCATAGTGCCCCTCACTTTATCACCTCAGATCAAGTTTGCCCGTGAGAAAAGAAAGTGGAGGCTTTGTTTGTGCAAATTCCCTATCATGAAGCTAGGATCAAATCCAAACCTCCAGGAGTCAATTATGGTAAGAACATAACTTCTTTATCTGATGTTGTTAATCTTCATTCATTCATGACTGATGGGACAGAGTCCCTAGCTATTTTACATCCCGGAAGGTCCTATGGAAGGACATTCCTGAGCACCACTGAGCCAAAAGATGCTCTCCCCATAAAGACCAAGTCCAATTTGTATTGAGTGATAAATGTATGAGGAGTAGTCCATGTGGCTGCAGTGCAAATGTCATCCATGGAAGCTCTTGAATGGAAGGCAATAGGTGTTGCAACTGATCTGGTTGTATGCGTTTTGACCTTGGTTGGTAGAAGGACTTTATTTTGTTGGTAGGCAAAGGAAATACAATCTCTCAACCATTTAGCTAAAGTTACTTTAGAAACAGGTTTTCCCAATTTTGGTCCTGAGAAGGATAAGAATAATTGGTCAGATATTAGTAGTGATTTAGTCCTGTCCAAGTAGAAATGTAATTGTCTATGCACATTCAGCAAATGCAGACAATATTCTCCTTTATTAGAAAAACTGGGGAAGAAGACCGGCAGGTCAACTGCTTGATTAATAGTCAAATCTGCAATCACTTTGGGTAAGAAGGAGGGGTTAGTCCGAAGTGATACTCTGTCTTTATGGAAAAACATGTAAGGGCGTTTTATGCACAAAGCTTGTAGTTCAGATATTCACCTTGCTGAGGTAATTGCTACCAAAAATAGTGTTTTCCAGGATAGAAAGTTCATATCACAAGTGGCAGCAGACTCAAAGGGAGGACGAGTCAAGGACTGTAGAACTAGTGTCAAATTTCAAGGTTTGATTGGTTCCTTGAAGGGTGGTCTAACATGTGTGATGCCTTTCAAAAATGTCTTACAGAGATGGTGTGATATCAAAGAGGAGTTCTGGAAACCATTGTGGAAGTTTGAGATAGCCACCAGGTTTGCTCGAACAGTGGAAGCTGCCACTCCCGAATGGAGGAGATTTGATAAGTAGTCCAGTGCAGAACTAAGTGAAGCCGAAAAGGGGTCTAGTTCTTTTCTCTTGACACCAAACTATAAATCTTTTACATTTGCTGAGGTAAAGTTTCCTGGTGTTTGGTTTATGGGAAGCTAGAAGAATGTTTTGTTAAGGGAAGGATAGATTATTCTGCCTGGCAATTACTGGAAGTGGAGGAACCAAGCTGTCAGCTTGAGACTCAATATGTCTGGATGGATTAACCCTTGCGGGTATGACAGCAATCCCAAAGTTGGATACAGAATCCACGGTCGGTAGACTCGGTGAGGTCAAAGGAAGGAAAACCAAACTTGTTGGGGCCAATAGGGTGCAATGAGGATTACTCTGCTTCTCAACTGAAGAGCTTTCTTTAGGAATTGCAGGATCAAAGGAAGAAAAGCATAAAGAAGGGCCAATCATGTATTAGAGCGTCCCTCTGGGACTCCCTCTGAGGGGGGATTAGGGCAAAGTAGGTGTTGCATTTGTGGTTTGCGGGGGACATGAATAAATCGCAGCAAGGCTGGTCCCAGTGGCTGAAGATCTTCTTCGCTATGACAGGATTGAGGAACCACTTGTGAGGCAGGAGAATGCATCTGCTCAGCTTGTCTAAAATCACGTTGGAATCCCCGGGAATGTACATTGCTATCAGAAAGTGGTTGGAAGATGTTGCCCATTGCCAAACTCTCATGGCTTCTCGATACTACGGTTAGGATTTGGTTCCCCCTATTTGTTGATATACCAGACTATGGACATGTCCAACTGGATGGCAATTGTCTCTGATGGGAGGACAGATTGGAATGCTTGCAACGCTAGAAGCACTGCCCTCAGTTCTGAAACACTGATATGCAGGTTGACCTCCACAGTGGACCACGTGCCTTGGACTATCAATCCTGAAAATGCCCCCTCCACCACATCAGGGATGCGTCCATGGTCACTATGGCCTTGGGCTGAGAGGGTGAGAATGGGTGACTACATAGGTCCTTTTCTGGCTTCATCCACCAATTTAAGTCTGGTTTGCATTGATTTGTTATGTGGATCGGAAAGGACATAGGATGAATTAAAGGGGACCACTGTGATGCTAGGAGGCATTGTAGGAGTCTCATGTGTAGTCTCGCTAGAGGAACTATAGTAATCGATGTTGCCAATAATCCTAGTAGCTGAAGGTCTGCACGAGCTGAGACCTTGTCCTGACAGAGTATCACCCAGAGTTGAGACCTTATTCTGTGGAGCCTGTGAAGCGGGAGGGTGACCAGGCAAGACTTGAGTGTCGAAAATTGCTTCCATGAATTCTAGATTTTGAGTAGGTATCAATTTAAACTTTTCTTCATTTATTGAGATCCCCAAGGATCTTGCTAGCTGTAGGGTGTAATATAAGGCTAGAAGCAGCAGACACTCAGTTGGGGCAGTAAGGAGCCAATTATCTAAATACAAAAACACCCAGAATCCTTGCGATCTCAAGTGAGCTGTTACCACTGCCATGCATTTGGTGAACACTCTGGAGGCTGTAGAGAGACCAAAAGGCAGCGCTCAGAATTGGTAGTGATTGGCTCCCGGCCAGAAGTAGAGGAATCTCCTGGACTGGAGTGTTTGTCCATTTTTATGTGATAATATACAGCCTGGAGATCTATCGAGCACATGCAATCATCTTTCTCCAGGAACGAGAGGATAGACTGAATGATGACCCTCTGGAATTTTGTCTGTCTGTGAACTTGTTTAGGATGCTGAGGTCCAAAACTGACCTCAGGATCCCTGTCTTTTTTAGTACTAAAAAGAACCTGGAGTAAAATCCGGATTCTATCTGATCTGGTGGGACTGTTTGGATGACTCTTTTTAGAAGCAGCTTTTGGATTTCCTGAGCTGTTGCATCCTGTTGACTGGGTGGAACATTGGGAATTTGCCTTTGCGGCTTCGGGTAAAGATCGAAAACGATGTGATAACCTCTGGTAATTATCGTCTGCACCCAAGAAAATACAGTTGTGTACACTTACCTTAAATGTAGATGTTCCAGTGTATTCACTGTTGCAGTCATCACATTTGGATTATCTGCTTGCAGTAGCCCTCAGTCGGCCTGATTATCAAAGTCTTGGGTCCTGCGCCGGTTGCGGTCTCATCTTCCATGATGTCAGGGGTATAAAGCATGCAGACAACGCCATTGCATCAGTTTTTCTTGCCCCAGATGTCAGGTGCCTCCCTAATGGGGAGCAATTAAATATAAATATGCAAGGTTATACCTCCAACAAAAAAGCAAATACACCAAAAAGCTTTTAAGCATAGTAATGGAAAATAGAGGTATAGCCAAAAGAAGTCAGGGGGATGGAGGAGGGTAACCAGGACTGCAACAGTGAATACACTCGAACATCTACATTTATGGTAAGTGTACACAGCTGTACTATGTTCTTCATGTTTCACTGTTGCAGCCATCACATTTGGTTGATTCCCAAAGCTAAGGATGGGAGGAGGAATTTGGATAGCATTAGGACCAGCTACAAGTCTCTGCAAGACTGCAGTGACAAAACCAGCTCTGGATTTAGAGAAAATAGGCAAATGGTAATGCTTGGTGATGGTATGTACAGAACTCCAGGTAGCAGCTTCTAGGATGTCCCTGGTAGAGACACCTCTGAGAAAGGCTGTAGATTTAGATGCAACCCTGGTTGACTGTGGTCTTATCCCCTGTGGGATAGGTTTTCCATGGTGCTTACAGCAGAAATGAATGCAATGACCTATCCATTTAGAAATGGTTTGCTTTGAAATAGCCTTCCCCTTCTGCCCCTGCAGCAAATGTCACCAGCAGTTGTTCAGATTACCTTTGAGTTGTCTATGCACATCTAAGGAGTGCAATATCCGTTCCTCTTTGTTCTGTGGATTAGAAAAGAAGGTTGGCAAATGAATGGACTGATTAAGAGCCACAATGGATACCACCTTGGGCATGAAGGAGGGGTTGGTCCTGAGGGACACCCTGTCCACATGAAAGGTGATGAAAGGCTCCACTGCCATAAGGGCCTGTAATTCAGATACCCTTCTAGCTGAAGTGATTGCTAAAAGGAAGGCTGCTATCCAAGAAAGGAATTTTAACTCTGCACTTGCAGCTGGCTCTAAAGGAAGTAGAGTGAGTTTTTCTAATATAAAGTTAAGGTCCCAGGCTGGAGTTGGGGCTCTCCTGGGTGGTCTTAAGTTTTTGGCCCCTCTGAGGAACTGCCTGAGCAGTGGGTGAGAGAAGAGGAGTGGTTCTGTGTTGTAATGAGCTGAAATGGCTGAGGCATGAATTTTGATGGAGGAAAAAGAAAGGCCATTGTGAAGCATCTCTGTTAAGTATTGAAGAATCTGAGGTAAATTGGGCGCTACTGTGCCCATCCCTTGAGTTTGGTTCCAGGAACAGAATCCTTTCCATTTTTCAGCATAGGATTTTCTAGTACTAGGCCTCCTTGCCTCCAAAATGACATCCAACACTTGTTTACTGAGGGATGGTAACAGAGAGGTCAAGCAATTAGCCAGGCTGTCAGGTTCAGGGTTTGAAGCTGAGGATGCAGAATCTGGGCCTCCTACTGGGAAAGCAGCGTAGGGGTCTGAGGCAGGTGCCATGGAGCCAGTAGAGACATGCACTGTGCAAGAGGGGGTACCAGTGTTGGCGTGGCCAGTCTGGTGCAATCAGTATTGTTCTTGGTTTGTCCTGTTTGATCTTTAGTAGTATTTTGGAGAGAGGCAGAGGAGGAAAGGCATAAAATGATGGATGTTTCCAGCTGAAGGACAGGGCATCCACTTTCCAAGCTTGTATGTGGGGAGTCCTTGTGCAGAATTTGTCCAATTGGTAGTTCCGGGGGGAGGCAAACAGGTCTATATCTGGGCTCCCCCATTTGTTTAGCAACATGTTGAAAGTCTTTGGTTCTAGTTTCCACTCGTGTGGGTCCATGAGATTTCTGCTTAGTTCGTCTGCCAGTGTCTTT
This sequence comes from Protopterus annectens, assembly GCF_019279795.1. Classification (NCBI taxonomy): domain Eukaryota; kingdom Metazoa; phylum Chordata; order Ceratodontiformes; family Protopteridae; genus Protopterus; species Protopterus annectens. The sequence continues at coordinate 444,106,398 of NC_056732.1, read as the reverse complement.
AGCATTCCTGGCAGGAACTGAGCCTGTAGATGCACTTGGTAGCTCAAGGCTGTGTTCCACAGAGCCATGGCTAGTCTGCAGAGGGTGGTATGAATGGGTCCCCCCCGCTTATGTACCACATAACAGTGGTGTCCATCCTTACCACTAATTGTCCTGGAAGAATGTGGCCGTTGAAGGCTGTCAGAGCATTCTGTACAGTTAACATTTCTTTTTGATTGATATGCAGGTGCATTTGACTTGGGTTCCATTTGCCCTGAATGCACTTCCCTGCCAGGTGAGCCCCCCAATCATAATCTGATGCGTCTGTTATTAGGGTTTGGGCAGCAGGGGGTAGAGTGAATGTTAGTCCCTTGTTTTGGTGGCAGGCCTCTGCCAACCAAAGGAACTCTAACTGTAGGTAAGGTATGATAGGAATCATTGCTTCTAGATCCTGAGAATGTTGACACCATAAGCTTTTTAGATACCATTGTAGTTTCTTTATATGCAGTCTTGCATATGGAATTAGGAGAATGCAGGAGGCCATGAGCCCCAAGGTTTGCAGTATTTGCCTTGCAGATAGCAGGGTTTTTGTGGCCATTAGTTTGAAGTAAGATGTCAAATGAATTTATCTCTCTGGCGTGAGGAAAGCCATCTGGGAAGTTGTGTTCAAACTTTCTCCCAGGAATATAATTTGTTGACAGGGTACAAGATGTGATTTATTTTCATTTATGGTGTACCCCAGACAAGTTAGCACCTTTTGTACAAACGCCAGATGATTCAAAAGAATGTCCTGGCTTTCTGCCTGAATTAGACAATCATCCAGGTATGGGTATATTTGAATATTTCTTTGCCTGCAAAATGCAATGACTGGAGCTAGGCACTTTGTGAATACCCTGGGCACAGTAGATGAGCCAAAGGGCAGTGCAGAGAACTGATAGTGCATTTAGCCTGCTTTGGAGCGTAGGTATCTTCTGCAAGATTCCCTGATTGGGATGTGCAGGTAGGCTTCCTTTAAATTCACTGCTGCCAACCAGGCATCCTTGCCTAGCATAAGAAGCATCTGGTGAAGAGTTAGCATCTTGAATTTTGGGATCACCAAAAAGGTGTTTAGGATAGAAAGGTCCAGGATAGGACGCCATGAGTTGTCCTTTCTGGGTACTAGGAAAAATCTCGAGTAGAAACCTTGTCCCTTTTCCTCTTCTGGTACAGTTTGAACAGACCTTATGCTTAAGAGAGAGTACTTGCTTTTGAGCCTCTGCCCACTGATTTGGGGGTAGATATGGCCAACCTTTTGGGATTGGTAACATGTGGAAGTGAAATCTGTATCCTTGGGAAACTATATATTTAAAACCCATTTGTCCTGGGTAATTAGTTCCAAGTTTTTTGTCTGCAGAGCAATCTTTCCCCCTAAAGGAGCAGTTGAGAAGGGCTTGGAAGTTTTAAAGTTAAGTCACTGAGACAGTTTACCATAGGGGGGAGTCTTACTACTCCCTGATTTGGAAGTGGCAGCCTGCCACTGCTTAGTCCTGTGCGTACCTTAGGACTGAAGCCTGGGTGTTCTGCTGGTTCTGGGTTTGGACTGAGAAGGCCTGGAAGAGGCAGGAAAGGACCAATTCTTAGAGGGCCAATGCCTACTAAATCTTTGAGGCTGTACCTGTAGGAAATTGTTAACAGTTTGCATAGATTTTTCCTCCATCTTTTTAAGTACTACTTCTGCTTTGTTGCCAAACAGGCGGTCCTAAGGGAGCATCCAGCAATTTAGCTTTAACATGATCTGGCAAAGATTGCTCCTTAAGCCAAGCATGCCTTTAAAAAAAAAAATACCATATATATATTTCTTAGTTTAACAACTATGTATTATATATTGAACTTTATAACACCTAACTTTGTACAGAAAGCAGCTAATGCCTTCCTTTTACTTAGGTGTTTTACTTGTCTTCTTTTTACACTCGTATTACCTGTACTAAAATCACTGCATTCTTGCTTATTGCCTTTGTAAAATGTGTTATGTTTATTATCTTGTTTGTATCCTTGGAGCTTTTCTCCTCGGGCCTCCACTGAAAATGGACACAAATCCAGCTGGACTAGCCCGGTCAACAAATGTAAAATAAAATAAATAATAAATAAGTACAGACCCAGTGACAGCAGCCCTGCAAGATGCCTCTAGTGAATCAAAACCACACTGCAAAGTATGTTTTCCAACTTGTTCAGCAGAATGCATTAAATCCTGTAAATCCTTATTTTCAGCATAGTCAGGAATCAACATCATTTTCTGTTTAAGCAATCCAATAATATGCTGCTGATACTTTAACATATGAAACGGCAATTTAAGGCCCTAATGGCCAAGGTTGCAGAAGTGTATACCTTCTTACCCCATCTATCCAGCGCCCTGGAATCTCTATCAGAGGGGGTAGGATTTTTGGCAGTAGTAGCCTTAATGCCCTTGGGTCCCTGTGAAATGGTCTCAGGATCCGCAGTAGAATTTTTAAAAAGGAACTTGTGAGAGTCAAGAACCCTGTAATATCTATCAGGTTTTCTGGGAGCAGGAAGTAGAGAGTCAGGGGCCAAGCTAGATTCCAAAAAGGCATCATCAACATTGTCCAGTACAGGGGGGATAGCTAAAGGCCTGTGTTGGGGCAGGAGTAAGAAATCCCTAAGCCTCTTTTTAGAATCAGAGAAATCCTGGCTTTCTCAACGAAAATGCTTCCTAAGAGTATGCAAAGTTTCACCAAAAGAGAAATCCTCTCGAGGGGAAGCAGAGGAAATAGAGTCCTATGCATCAGAATCCTCATAGGTAGACAAGGGTAAATCCTGGGCATCTGAAGAAAAAAGAAGTTATGTGTTACCATAACGTTCCAGCTGTATTGTTGATCCTCGTTCAGTCATTACGCATGGGTATCGGTTCCGAACTCGGAACTGAGCCGGCCATTTTCCAAGCTCACGTCAGCTTCAAACTCTCAAGCTAAACTCTTACCCACAATCCCCCTCTCCCTGTTAATTCAGATTGAGTTTGCAAGTCAAAGAAGGTAGAGGCTACCTCTGGACAAATAACCTAAGAGAGCTGGATGGTGAGATCCACTAGAAACCACAGGAGGGGGAAGGAGGGAGGGTCGTAATGACTGAACGAGGATCAACAATACAGATGTAACATTATGGTAAGACATAACTTCTTTATCTGATATTGTTAATCCTCGTTCATTCCTTACGTATGGGACAGAGTCCCCAGCTACCTCTATTCCTGGCAGGCTCTCATGATAGGACACTCCTGAGCACCATAGAACCAAAAGATGCTCTTCCCCTGGAGGCCAAATCCAATTTGGAATGATTGATGAAGGTATGATGCGTAGCCCAAGTTGCAGCTGCACAGATGTCATGTAAAGCAGCTCTGGCATGGAAGGCAGCAGAAGTTTCCACCGACCTTGTTGAATGAGCTTTCATGGTAGTAGGCAACAAAATATTACGTTGTGTGTAAATAAAGGTCACACAGTCCTTCAACCATCTAGCTAATGTGACCTTAGCAACAGCCAATCCTAATCTAGGTCCAGAAAAGGCCAAAAATAGCTGGTCAGATTTATGAAAGGGTTTAGTCCTGTTTAGGTAAAAACGGATTTGCCTGTGTATATCAAGGGTATGTTATCAATACTCTCCTCTGTTTGAATGGTTGGGAAAGAAAACTGGCAATTCAATGGCTTGATTAATGGACATTTCAGAGATCACTTTAGGCAGAAATGACGGATTAGTTCTCAGAGACACTCTATCTCTATGAAAAATCAAGTATGGACTCTTGATACATAAAGCTTGAAGTTCAGAAATACGTTTGGCAGAAGTAATAGTGACCAAAAACAAGGTTTTCCATGACAAATACTTGAGGTTGCAAGAAGAGGCTGGTTCAAAAGGTGCCATTGTCAGAGCTTGTAGAACTAATGATAAATCCCATGGTTGAATAGGTTCTCTAAAAGGTGGCTTCAGATGATTCACACCTTTTATGAAGGTCTTGCACAATTTATGGGACATGAGAGGAATTTTGGACACCCTCATGAAAATTAGAAATTGCAGCCAAATGAACTCTAATGGTAAAGGCCGACAGACCCGATTGAAACAGGTCGGCCAGATAGTCTAGTATTATCGACACTGCTGCTGAAAAGGGGTCTACTTGTTTATCTTTCAGCCAACAGGTAAATCTTTTCCACTTGCTCAGATAAGTAATTCTAGTGGTGGACTTATGAGAAGCAATGAGAATATCACGTACTGGTAAAGAAAGATCATTCTGCCTGGCAATCAAGGGAAATGGAGTAGCCAAGCTGTTAGTTTCAGGCTGTTCAGGTTGGGATGAATCAGGTTCTGTGGGTGTGAGATCAACTCCGGCATTGGATGGAGGATCCATGGTCGATCTAGTAGGTGAGGCCAAAGGAATGGGAACCAAATCTGTCGTGGCCAATATGGTGCTATGAGGATTACCTTACTCTTCAACCGCCGGGCTTTCTTCAGAAACTGGGGAATGAGAGGAAAGGGCGGAAATGTGTAGAGAAGACCCGAGGGCCAATCGTGGACTAGAGCGACCCTGGGTGACTGTCCCGGAGGGGAAATCAGGGCAAAGTAGTTGCTGCATTTGTAGTTGGCAGAGGATGCAAAGAGGTCACAGCAAGGACGGCCCCAGCGGTGGAAGATCTCCGCCGCAATCAAGGGATTCAGGGACCACTCGTGAGGTTGTAGAATGCACCTGCTGAGTCTGTTGGAACTCCAGGGAATGTGCGTTGCTAGAAGAAAATGGTTAGTAGCCATCACCCATTGCCATATCCTCATGGTCTCTCGACAAAGGGGATAAGATTTGCTCCCACCTTGCTTGTTGATGTACCAGACCACCGCCATGTTGTCTGATTGAATCGCAATTGTCCCACACGGCAGCAGGGGATGGAATGCTTGCAATGCCAGAAGCACCGCCCTCAGCTCTAGAACATTTATATGCAGATGGGCCTCCGGTTGGGACCAAGTGCCTTGGACTGTCTGTCCCTGACATAGCCCCCCACCCCCCCACCCCCACCCCATCAGGGAGGCGTCCGTGGGTCACTGTGGCCTTGGGTTGCTGGGGGGAAAAGGGGCGAGACCATTGAGAGAGTTTGTGTGTAATCCACCAATTTAAATCCTGTTTGCACCTGTGGGTTACTCGAATCATGGCTGAAAGAGGATGCTGAAAAGGATACCATTGGGTGAGCAGTAGCCATTGTAGAAGCCTCATGTGAAACCTGGCCAGGGAAACAATGGTAATGGAGGCTGCCATGGAACCCAACAGCTATAGAACCGAATGAGCCGTGGATTATTCCTTTGAAAGGATTGGAATTAGTCATTGCTTTATCCTTAAAATTCTGTGCTCTGGAATAGCAGCTCTGCAGTTTTTTGTGTCCAAGATAACCCTTATGAATTCTGTTGACTGAGATGGGGTGAGATTGGATTTCTGCCAGTTTACGGTTATGCCTAGCCTTTGAGCAGCGAGGAGAGAGTATGCCAGGGCTTTTTCCAGTAGATGTCTGGTGGGGGCGGAAATGAGCCAGTCGTCTAGGTACAGAAACACCTGGAATCCTTGAAGTCACAAGTGAGCTGTGATAACTGCCATGCACTTTGTGAACACTCTGGGGGCTGTAGAGAGTCCGAAGGTCACTACTCTGAACTGGTAGCAACTGGCTCCTGCACGGAAGCAAAGAAATCTTCTTGATGACCTGTCCACCTTTATGTGGTAGAACGCATCTTGAAGATGCATAGAGCACATCCAATCGTCTTTTTCCAAAAGCAGGAGGATAGACTGTATATTGACCATCCGGAATATTTGTACTCTCACAAACTTGTTCAATACACGGAGATCCAAAATTGGTCTCTAGTCCCTGGTTTTCTTTGGCACCAAAAATAGTCTCGAGTAGAATCTGGATCCTATCTGGTCTGGAGAGACTATTTGGATGACTCTTTTTCTTAGCAGCTTTTCTATCTCTACTGCTGCTTCTTCCCTTTGACTGGGTGGAACGTCGGGAAGATTTTTTGAAGGGACAGGACAAAGATCGAAGGGGATATGATAACCTCTGGTTATAATCCTTTGTCCAAGAATCGGTGGTGATGGTTAGCCAGGCAGAAGGGTACAAGGAGAAACGCCCCCCCCACCAAACCACTTCTAGAGGAAAGGAGTTGGGCCACTCTGCAGGATGCTGGTAGGATTGACCAGAGAAAGAATCCCTGGAACCCTGGTTACGCAGTCCCCCTCTGCCCTGAAAGGAGCATCTTCGCTGTGAGTTTCCCCTCTGCCTCTGGGGGAGAACTCGGCCTGTGTGTCACGGAAAGGACCCTGAGATTTCTTGAATCATATCTTCCCACTCTTTTGGTTTCGGGAGAAAGCACGTTGAGGGGAAGAATAATGGACACCTACGGCAGAAGGGGTCTTACCGTCTTGTTCACATCTGGCCAGTGTGCTTTTAACTTTGGGCCCAAACAACGAGGAGGGCTCAATGGGGGCATTAAGAAAGGAAGACTTAAAAGCTTCCGCAAAGTTGCACAAGTGCATCCAGGCATGTCATCTCAAGCCTGCAGCTGAATCGGCCTCTCTAGCTGCTCCTTCTGATGCGTGAGATATCAATCGCATAGAGGAGTTAGATATAGACTCAATGGTGGCCAGCTGAGAGGCCACTTTGTCATGGACCTCATCAGACACTGTACCAGCCAAGGTTTCAGAGAGCTCAGAAACCAGATCCCTTTGAAGCCTGGTAAAATGTGCCATATAATTCAGGGACCTGATAGCAAAGGTCGCTGAAGCAAAAGTGCGCTTCCCTACTCTGGCCAGGGCTTGGGACTCTCTGTTAGGCGGATGGACAGTCTGGCTTTCTTCTTCTGCCAGATCCTTTTTTGTTGTGGCCGCCACCACCAAAGCATCTACAGGAAGACTTTTGGACCAATGGGGATCTGAAGCAGGAGGGGACAAGATCTTATCTGGCCTCCAGGGAATAGCTTCAACAGTATCAGGGGCCTTCCAAGCACGCTGCACGATGAACTTGACAAGTTCATCGGCAGGTGGAGTAACCCAGGAGGTAGGGGGCCAGGCGCAAAAAGCCTGCAGGAACACAGATTCCTCAGGGGTCAGATTAGAGGGCTGCCAGTCACCTCTCTGTTTCAGGATTTCAAGGATATCGCCAAAGGATACCTCAGAGGGTGACCGAGGGGATCCCTTCCCCCTCATTGAAATCTGTGTCTTCGGTGAGAGACTCCTCTGTGGAGTCCATGTGCTTCCTCTTACACAAACTTTTCTGGTGGACCTCCTCAGCGGAAGAAGCTTGGGAAGACAAAGGAAAATGGGATTCCTGAGGGAATATGTCCTGAGGCCCTTGCACCCGGTGTCCGCTAGGTGCGACTTGTGAAAACAGTGTACAAGAGGAGGGCGGAGGTATAGACAGTCCGCTATCGCCAGCAGCAGCGAAAGCCTTCTCCATCAGTTGGAAAGCTGGTCCACCCAGAGAGGAGTGTGTGTCAAGGACAGGGGGCACTCCTCCCCTAAGTGGCTCAGCCTGTCGAGTTGGAGTCCCTGGATGGCTGTGGAGCAGCAAGTTATGCGTATCACAGCTGACATCCTGGGTCATAGCAAAACTTTCTTGCCATGAAGGCAACTGCAGTTCCTTAGTGAGATCTATAAAGGGAACCACAGAAGGAGAAGACTGCACTATATCCATGGACTTCAAAGGCAATGAAGGAGGAGAATAAGAAGGTGTCTTTGGAGATGGGTGATCACCTCCCAAGGAAGGATAGTTCCTGGGGGTTGGAATACCTCTGGCCAAGAATGCCTGGTCCACAAGATGCAACATATAATGTTCAGAAAGACTTCTAGTGGACCTCGCAGAGACTGAGGGGGAAACAGGCCTCTCCAGAAAGGAGGCAGACTCGGTGCCCATCTCATCTGACCGCACTGAGGACAAAGGTGCCAAGAAAGACTGAACTACTGTAGTCTGCACTGAAGAAGTCATCGGTGCCGATGTCATTGTCTGCACCAACACAGGGATCAGTGTCGAAGTGGTTGTCGGTGCCGAAACTGGAACCGACAAAACTGGAGTTAGTAATAAAGGCCTCGGTTCCGAGGAAGATCTCGGAGCCGACGCAGTCAAGGTCTGCGCCAACTGAATGTTTGGTGCCGATACAGTGGTAAATGTCTGAACCGAGGAGCCCCTTGGTGCCGATATGTAGAAGGCTGCAGGAGAGGACAGAGCCAAAATCACTAATGGAGCCGAAGGCCTCGGTGCCGGAGGTCTGGGCACCGAAAGCACTGGGGCTGACTGAGAAAGCTCCGGAGCTGAAGTTTTAGCCTTTTTAGAGTTTGGTTGGTGAGAGTCCCCAGCCAGGGATGAGGGCAAGGATTTAGCCTTAGTAGAAACATTCATTTTCTTATGGGCTTTAGCAGGGGTTGAGACCTCTGACCCAGAAACAGCCTCTGAAAAGGGAGATTTTAGAAGTCCCTTCAGTATCAGCTTATTTTTCCTTTCTAACAAATTTCTATTAGAAAAGTTTTCACATACAGTACAAGGTGGCTCAACAGATAAATGGGAAGCTCCCAAACAATAAACACATAAAGAGTGTGTATCAGAAGTAGGCAGTTTGTGTCCACAATCAGTACACTGCTTAAACCCTTATCTGCCATATTAACAAATAGAAAAGTACCAACAATGGTACAAGAGAGTATCTAAAGGTATGAAAAAGAAAAGGAAAGGGATTACCAATGATGGTAAGGGGAAATTACCTCGCAGTAAAAAGGGTAAGTAAAGGACAGAAAAAACTTGAGGAAATTATGAACGCTAGATGCGATAGGGCAAGAGACAATAAAATATCAACTTTTTTTACAGAAAAGTAATTTGTAAAGCAATTAAACAACAATTGACTGTACTTAGCTCAAGAGAAGTAGCTTGACAAGACCGGATGGCAACGCAGCAAACAAAATCTGGGGTAACATGGAGAGGGGGATTGTGGGTAAGAGTTTAGCTCGAGAGTTTGAAGCTGAAGTGAGCTTGGAAAATGGCCGGCTCGGTTCCGAGGTCGGAATCGATACCCATGTGTAAGGAATGAACGAGAATGAGAATTAACAATATCAGATCAGAAATTTCAGAATCCTGATCAGAAGTATCATAAGCAAATTCAGTCCTAGGTCTCTTAGAGGGGGAATGTTGGCTTCCCCTGATTAAAGTAATAAGGTCTTCAGCCATTCTTATCATTTGTTTTTTAGGCATAGAGGCCTGACCGTGCGGTCTGGTTGTCGGTTTTCTAGGGATGGTTCGAGTTTTAGGCCTTGAACAAGAAGATGGCGTTGGTTTAATATGCAAGTCAGTAGGCCTGAATACACCCTCAGAAGCCGGTGCCTGCACAGCGGCTCCAGACCAATCCAAGGTAGAGACATCCACAGGTTCCACAACTGAAGCATCTTGCGGCTTACCGGACTCTGAATGGGTCTCAGTAGAGGTATGCAAATCTGAAGTAGTGGGTATCAGGGGCTGCGAAAGCGCCTCATTGAGTACCGGCGAACTGACCACTAGCTTAGGAGAAGCGTTGTTGGCAGCTTTGGACCTAGGCAGCCTGTCTCTGTCTTTATCTTTGCATTTTTTCAGAATGTCAGTAGTCGGGTTGCTTACCGAAGACATATCTGGATAATTGAACCGAGTACCAAAATATTTAGAAGCATAAATATACAAATGACGAATAGTTCTTTGTTTAAATAAGGCACAGAACGGACAGCGAGGTATGTCATGGTCAGGGCCTAAGCAAGGAATACAGTACGAATGAAAATCTTTATGAGGTATTTGCTTTCCACAAGAAATACAATTATTGACTTTTACTGACATCGGTTTAGGGCAAGAAAAAGTTTCCCCAAAGGGGTACTTAGCTTTAGTTGAAGACTTTGGTTCTGAAACTCGAAAATGAAAATTTCAGGAGTCGGCCAACTGGCACTTGTGAACTGCTCTGGGCACCGCAAGGCAAGAAAGACTGACGTAATGGCATCGACTGCATGCTTTATACCCCTGACTACCTGACGTCATGGAAAATGAGACAGCAACCGACACAGGACCCAAGACTTTGATAATCAGGCCGATTGAGGGATACTGCAAGCAGATAACCCAAATGTGATGACTGCAACAGTGAAACACGAAGAACATTCTTAAGTTATGGATTGCCAGGCAAGGTGGTGCAGAGAAAATTGTCCCTGGACTGCTTTCAGAAGCAAGCAATTGGGCTGCTCTTCAGAAGTGCTAAAAGGGCTGTCAAAGAGAAAGAATCTCTAGATCCCTGATTAGGCGGACCCCATCTGTCTCGGGAGATGCGTCTTCCTGATGAGTTCTACCCTCTGCCTCGGGGGGGGGGGGGGCTTGGTGGAAAGGACCCTGGGATTTCTTGTACCACACTTTTCCACTCCTCTGATTCCTAGAGTAGGATCGTTGGGAGTGGAAAAACACACGGCAGACAGGGTCTTGCTGTCCTTTTCACACCTGGCTAATGTGTCTTTTACCTTTGGGCCAAAAAGAGAAGAAGCGTCATCTTGAGCGTTAAGAAAGGAAGACTTAAAAGGGTCCGCAAAGTGAGGTTTCACGACAACATCTGCACCTACTGCTCTAGCAGCCATTCGGTAGTATGAGAACTCAACCACATGGACGAATTAGATATGGATTCCAAGCTGGCAAGCTGTGAGGCAACTTTGTCACAAACCTCATCAGATACTGCTCCTGCTAAGGTTTCCGAGAGTTCTGTAATCAGGTCTCTCTGGAGATGGGTAAAGTGTGCCAAGTAATTCAAGGACTGAATGGCAAAGGTCGATGAAGCATACACCTGCTTACACAGTCTGTCCATCATCCGAGACTCCCTGTTTGGGAGATAGACAGCAGAACTCTCCTCAGTGAGTTCTTTCCTAGTGGCCGCCACCACCACCATAGCATCTAAATCAAGCCATTGGACCAAAGAGGGTGATCCTCTGGAGGGGAGAGAATTTTGTCCTGTCTCTGGGGGATAGGCTCAGTGGTGTCATGACTCTTCCAGGCATGCTGCACAATGAGCTGAACTAGATCACCTGCAGGCGGGGGTCATCCAGGAAGTAGAGGGCTGAGCACAGAAAGCCTGCAAGAATACATACTCCTCAGAGGAAGGGTTGGAGGGCTTCAAGTCTCCCCACTGCTTTAAGATTTCTAGAATGTCCCCCAAAGGAGACATCTTCAGGGGGTGACCGTGGGGACACTTCCTCCTCATCGTAGTCTGCATCTTCGGTAAGGGACTCTTCAGGGGAATCCACATGCTTCCTCTTGCACAATCTCTTACTGGGCAGTTCCTCAGTGGGGGCATCTAAACAGGGCTCTGAAGCGAGGGTGCCCTGTGGTAGGGTATCTTGAGGTTCCCATGCTCGATGTCCCAGGGTAGGGGACTAAGTAGCTGCGGTTCAGAGGACATGTATATATGGTATTCCAGCGCCGAAGGAACCAGCTGTGAACCTGCTGAGTGAGATGAGTGCCCTCTCCATCATGTATAAAGCAGGCCCGCCTGAAGAGGGACAGGAGCCCAGAAAGTACAGTTGTGTACACTTACCATAAATGTAGATGTTCAAGTGTATTCACTGTTGCAGTCATTACATTTGGGTAATCTGCTGGCAGGTTGCCCTCAGTCGGCCTGAATTCCAAAGTCTTGGGTCCTGCATCGGTTGCTGTCTTCTCTTCCATGATATATATATATACATATATACACATACACATGCATCAATATAACCTTTACCTTCATCTACAAGCAAATACACCACATGGGTTGTAGAAGATAGAAAAGGAAAGAAACTTCAGAATGACGGGGATGGTGGGAGGGTAACCTGGACTGCAACAGTGAATACACTCGAACATCTACATTTAAGTTAAGTGTACACAACTATACTATGTTCTTTGTGTTTCACTGTTGCAGTCATTACATTTGGGTAGAATCCCAAAGCAATGGTTGGGAGGCTGGAGCTAAACAGCATTAAGTGCGGCTATAAGGCCCTGCAGCACTGCAGTGGCAAAGCCTGCCCTGGACTTAGAGTAGAGAGGCAAATGGTAATGCTTTGTAAAGGTGTGAACAGAAAGTAGCAGCCTCTAGAATGTCTTTGGTTGGTACTCCTCTGAGAAAGGCTGCTGAAGTAGCTGCAGCTCTGGTGGAATGAGACCTAATGCCCTTGGGCATAGGTTTACCATGGTGTAAGTAGCAGAAACGGATGCAGTAGCGTATCCACTTTGAAACTGTCTGCTTTGAAATAGCCTTTCCTTCTGATCCTGCAGTATATGACACTAGTAATTGCTCAGTTTTTCTTAGAGCTTTTGTCCTGCTCAAGTACAATCTTAGCTGTCTGTGTACGTCCAAGGAATGCAGAATTCTCTCCCCCTTGTTCTGCGGATTTGGATAAAAAGTTGGCAGATGAATTGTTTAAGAGCCACACTGGAAACCACCTTAGGCATAAAAGTAGGATTTGTCCTCAGACACCCTGTCTGGGTAAAATATGATAAAAGGCTCTACAGCCATGAGGGCCTGTAGCTCTGAAACTCTTCTAGCTGAAGTAATTGCTAGTAGCAGAGCTGTTTTCCATGATAAGAACTTTAGATCAGTGGTAGCAGCTGGTTCAAATGGAGGCAGGGTGAGCTTTTCCAACACATAATTGAGGTCTCATGCAGGTAACGGTGATCTTCTAGGAGGCCTTACATTTTTGGCTCATCTAAGATACTGCTTTAGTAAAGGATGAGAAAAGATTGGTGGCTCTGTATTGTAATGAGCCGAAATGGCAGAGGCATGGATTTTGAATGATGAGAAAGATAGGCCTTTGTGAAGCATCTCAGTTAAGTATTGTAATATCTGAGGAATATTTGGTTCTGCTGTATCAGTTCCTTGTGCTTGATTCCAAGCACAGAATCTCTTCCACTTGTCAGCATAAGATTTTCTAGTACTAGGCCTTCTGGCTTCCAAAATGACATCCATCACAGCTTTACTGAGAGGTGTTGTTTGTATGACTACATGATTAGCCATGCTGCCAGGTTCAGAGTCTGTAGTTGATTGTGCAGGATCTGATTGTTTTGTTGGGACAGTAGTTGTGGTCTTTGAGGTAAGGTCCAAGCTGGGTATTGAGCCAAGTTCCTTAGGATTGGGTACCAGTAGTGGCATGGTCAGTCCGGGGCAATTAATATCATCCTTGGCTTTTCTTGTCTGACTTTTAAGGAGGACCTTGGGTAGAAGAGGCAGAGGAGGAAAGGTATAAACTGATAGGTTTTTGCAACTGAAGGATAGGGCGTCCACTTTCCATGCTTGTCTGTGACAAGTCCTTGTGCAGAATCTTTTCAATTGATAATTTTGAGGAGAGGCAAATAGATCTATGTCTGGGCTCCCCCATTTCTCTGTTATCATGCTGAAGACTTGTGGATTTTGTTTCCACTTGTGAGGATCCATAAGGTTTCTGCTTAAATCGTCTGCCAGAGTGTTTTGTTTTCCTGGCAGGAATTGAGCTTGAAGATGTATTTGGTAGGTCAAAGCTGTGTCCCACAGTGCCATGGCTAATATACAAAGGGGGTATGAGTGTGTGCCCCCTTGCTTGTTTATATACCACATGACTGTGGTGTTGTCTGTCTTTATCAGTAGTTGTCCATCTTTATCAGTAGCTGTCCTGGATGAAGTAAGTCCTTGAAGGCTGTTAGGGCATTCTGAACAGCTAGCATCTCTTTCTGGTTGATATGTAGATGCATTTGTTTTGGTGTCCATAAGCCCTGAATGCATCTTCCTGCCATGTGGCCCCCCCCCAGGCATAATCTGATGCGTCTGTTCTTAAGGTTTGGCTGGCACGGGGTAGAGTGAAGGGCAGTCCCATGTTTTGGTGACATGCCTTTGCCCACCACAGAAACTCCTGTTGCAGGCAGGGAATGAGAGGAATAATTGTTTCCAGACTGTGTGAATGTTGACTCCATAAACCTTTTAGGTACCATTGAAGTTTCCTCATATGCAGTCTTGCATATGGAATTAGTAGGATGCAGGATGCCATGAAGCCCAGAGCTTGCCGAATTTGCCTTGCAGAAGACTGGGTTTTTGTTGCCATCAGTTTGAAGTAAGCAGTCAGTTGCCTTTGCTTGTCTGGCGTGAGGTAAGCCATCTGGGCAGTTGTAACCAAGCTTGCACCCAGGAATGTTACCTTTTGAGAGGGTACCAGTTGTGATTTATTTTTGTTTGTAGTGTACCCTAGGCATGTTAGAAGCCTTTTCACAAATGCCAGGTGTCGAAGAAGAGTGTTCTTGTTCTCTGCTTGAATGAGACAGTCGTCCAAGTAAGGATATATTTGTATACTTCTTTGTCTGCAAAATGCAATTACTGGTGCCAGGCACTTTGTAAAGACCCTGGGCGCAGTAGATAAGCCAAAGGGTAGTGCAGAGAATTGGTAATGCATTAAGCCAGCCTTGAATCTGAGGTATCTTCTGCACGATTGTCTTATTGGGACGTGCAGGTATGCCTCTTTTAGGTCTAAAGTCACCAGCCAAGCATTCTTGCCCAGCATGGGCAGAAGCTGCTGCAAAATCATCATTTTGAACTTTGGAATGTCCAGGTATGTGTTCAAAATCGATAAATCCAGTAGTGGCCGCCAGGCCTTGTCCTTTCTGGGTACCAAGAACAGTCTTGAGTAAAACCCTTGTCCTTTTTCCTGATCTGGAACTGTCTGAATGGCCCCCATATTCACGAGGGACGTAACCTGTTTCTGTGCCTCTGCCCATTGATTTTTTGGCAGATCTGGCCAACCATTTGCCATTGGTAGAGTGTGGAAATGGAATCTGTATCCCTGTGACACGATATTTAGTACCCACTTGTCCTGGGTTATTAACTGCCAATTTTGAGCAAAAAGTGCTAATTTTCCCCCTATGGTTGCTGCCAAAAGATAAGTGCTTGTTGTAGGCAGAGGGAAGTCACTGGGATTGCTTTCTGTAGGTTTGCACTTTATCTCCTCCAGATTTGGAGGTGGAAGCATCCCATTGCTTTGACCTGTATGAATCTTGCGCCTGGTATATGGAACCTTTAGGGCGTCTGAATTTGCCCCTTTGAGCTCTGACACAGGAAAGGACCAATTTTTTGTAGGCCAGTGTCTACTGAATCTTGGTGGCTGCACTTCTAAGAAATCTTTAACAGTTTACATAGACTTAGCTTTGTCTTCCATTTTCTTTAAAACCTCTTCTGCCTTAATACCAAACAGAGAATCATGCTGTAAAGGTGCATTTAGCAATTTAGCTTTAACATGATCAGGCAAATTTTGTTCATTTAACCATGCATGCCTCCTAATTACAGACCAGTAACTGCGGCCCTGCAGGAGGCCTCTAAGGAATCAAAACCACATTGCAAAGTATGCTTTCCAACTTGTTCAGCTGCATGCAATAATTCCTGCAATTCTTTATTTTCTGCACATTCTGAAGTCAACATAATTTTCTGTTTCAGTAATCCCATAACATGTTGTTGGTACTTAAGCATATGAAATTGGCAGTTTAAGGCCCTGATTGCCAAAGTTGCAGATGTATAAACATTTTTACCCCATCTGTCTAGTGCCCCAGAATCTCTGTCAGAGGGGGTAGGATTTTTTTTGCTGTTGAGGCCTTAACTCCCCCTTTGGACCCTGTGAAATAGTTTCAGGATCAGCAGCAGGGTTTCTAAATAAAAATTTATGTGAGTCAGGGACCCTGTAATATTTATCCGGCTTACTGGGAGCCGGAGGTAAGGAGTCAGGTGTCAAGCTTGACTCCAAAAACACATCATCCACAATGTCTAAAACAGGGGGAATGGATAAAGGCTTGTGCTGAGGGAGAAGGAGGAAATCCCTGAGCCTCTTTTTTGATTCTGAGAAGTCCTGACATTCCCAGTGAAAATGCTCCCTCAAAGTATGCAAGGTTTCTCCAAATGAATAATCCTCAGGAGGAGATGCAGATGGAATTGACTCCTCAGCATCAGAATCCTCATAGGGAAGTATAGATAATTCCTGATCAGAAGAGGAATCAGAAGAAATAGAAACCTGATCTGAAGATTCATAATCAGTGTCTTGCCTGGGCCTCTTATCTGGAGGGGGATGGGTACCCCTGATCAAGGTAATAAGGTCTTCAGCCATTTTGATCATCTGTTTTTTAGGCATAGAGGACTGTGAATGTGGCTCATGTGTCGGTTTTTTAGTTTTAGAAGTTGCTTTTGTCTTTGGTTTTGCAGTTGTCGTCGGTTTGATATACAAATGTTGAGGTCTGAATACACCCACAGAAGCTGGTGCCTGCTCAGCGGCTCCGGACCTATCCGAGGGAGATACATCTGTCGGTCCAATACCTTGAGTATCTTACGGCATGCCAGACTCCACATGGGTGTCTGTAGAGGCCTGCGACTTGAAGGTAGCGGGTATCAGGGGCTGCGAAAGCACCTCACTGAGTACTGGCGACTGGCTTAGGAGAAGCTTTGTCGTCGGTTTTGGATCTCGACTGCCTTTCTCTGTCCTTTTCTTTGCATTTTTTATGTACTCCGGTAGTCGGATTGTTATCCGACAACATTTCTGGGTAGTTAAATCTGTTTCCAAAATACTCTGATGCAAAAATATACAGACGCTTAATGGTGCGTTGGTTAAATCTAGCACAAAACCGACAGCCAGGCACGTTGTGATCAGGGCCTAGGCAAGGAATACAGTATAAATGGAAATCCTTATGAGGTATTTGCTTCCCACAAGTAATACAATTATTAACTTTTTCTGACATCGGTAAAAAGCAAGAAAAAAGTTTCCTTAACGGGGTAATTAGCTTTAGCGAAGACTTCGGTTCTGAAACTCAAACTCGAATATTTTAGTAGTCGGCCGACCGGCACTTGTGAAATGCTTCTACTTCAGGCACCATGCGGCAAGCATGTTTTATACCCCTGATGACCTGACATCATGGAAGAGAAGACAGCAACCAACGCAGGACCCAAGACTTTGGAATTCAGGCCGAATGAGGGCAACCTGCCAGCAGATTACCCAAATGTAATGACTGCAACAGTGAAACACGAAGAACATCTGAGGAAGACAACCTCAGAACTGGGGTCACACCCCACTCCAATGAGCCCGCCACAAGGGAGGGAGCCATGAGAGGACTCTGAGCAGTCAAAGCAACCAGAACCATAGACAGTATCATAGAAAAAACAGGTGCCGTACTAGAGGTCACAGTGCTGACAGACCAGCCATGATCTCGAGGATGGGTCAGCTCCAACTGAGTTGAGAACCATAGGGTAGGCTCCGGAGCCATGGTAAGATCTACCAATGGAACCAAAGAAGCTGGAACTAGGATAGGTGTCAGCACTGAGGGCTCCAATGCCTGCAGGGAGGTTGAAGGAGGAATATATGTCTGAGTCTGTGGAGAAAATTCCTCAGCTCCGGGTGGGAGGATTTAGAAGGAGTAGGAATTCCTCTGTCCACAAGGAGCTGGTCTACAAGTCTCACTACTTTGAGCTCTGAAAGGCTCCTGGATGAGCGGGTTGACATCCCCGATGGAGAATCAGGGTGTTCAAGAAATGGACTCAATTGTTGTCTGAGAAAGGGATCTACCAACGGAGAATATCAGGTCTGAGCCAAGGTTTCGCCCTTCGGCACCATGGTCAAAGGACCAGAAGGTTGCATTGGAGGGGTGGTAATAACCTGAATTGGGGAGACTATTTTTGGTACTGAGAGGGGCAGCAGTACCGTAGTGGTGGTGTAGTTTAGAACGGCACTGTAGATGGAGTTTTGGGCTCCGGTGCCAAGACAGGTGCAAAGTCAACTTTGAATGTTTTGGTCTTGGTTCTGGGGGGATTAGCAGATTTAGATCCACTAGTATAAGGAGAGGACGGAACAGATTGACTTTTCTTCTTATGGTTCTTTTTAGGAAGGTTGAGACCTCCGCCTCAGATAAAGCCTACCGAGAAAGGCATTTTCACGAGACCATCTAATATTAATATGTTGTTTCTCTCAGCTAATGTGCGGGCACTAAAATCCTTACATAGTTTGCATGGGGGGGTGAAATTTCAAGTGTGGAACACCACGGCAATAAATGCAGGATAAATGTACATCGGAATTTGGCATTTTCCTGCTACACTTACCACACTGTCTAAACCCTGTTGCCCCTTCTTATCAGCCATTACCACAAACGGTCTACAATTCAAATACCAAGTCACAACAGCAATGAGGGAAAGACCCTGTCAGAACAGACACACACACAGTCAAAGAAAGAAAGACTGATTTTTTTTTTTTTTTATTACCAACAATGGTAATAAAGAATACCCAGCAGGTAAAGGGAAGGAAAAAAAGGGGGGGGGGGATACCAGCGATGGTATTAATAATTACCACAGAGGTAAGGGAGGGGTCTGTACCACCAATGGTACAAAGAAATACCAAGAATTGGTAAGAAATAAGGAAAAATCACTCAGGAATATAGAAAGGGTAACCAAACTATCAACGACTACTACTAGTAATATTAGAAGGGAAAAATCTCAAAGGTAGCAGAAATATTATTGAAAAAGGAATAGAAAATCTAAACCACTTAGCTGGGGAGCTGGCCTGATGCATCTTGATACTCTACGTGGCAAACAAGATCTGAGGTGATAAAGAGAGGGTCACTATGGGTAAGCATAGCTCAAAAGTTTTTTGGCTGGCGATTTTGTTATAACAGCCAAGTCAGTTCAGCGGACGGAACTGATATCCATCAGTCATGAATGAATGAAGATTAACAACATCAGATTTGTAGTTATGTACTCACCATAACTCTGCATCTGCATTGTCTATTTTCGCCCTTCCTCAACTGCTGGGTCTTGGATCTGTCCTTGACCACTTGCCAGACTTTGGGCTCCATAGCTCGAGCTCCTCCCTTTACCCATAATCTCCCAATTACTCCTGAGACACCTCAGATCAAATCTGCCCTCTGTTTAGTTAATCATAATGCAGAAATGGAAAAAGCAGACAATAGTACTCTCTGAGTTAAAGAACACAGAAGGAGAAAAGGTGGGAAACAGGAAGACTCAGAGAAGGAAAACTTTGGAACCCACACAGCAGAAACT
The DNA here is from genome assembly GCF_019279795.1 of Protopterus annectens. Lineage (NCBI taxonomy): Eukaryota > Metazoa > Chordata > Ceratodontiformes > Protopteridae > Protopterus > Protopterus annectens. Next base: position 444,087,363 of record NC_056732.1, on the reverse strand, counting down.
AATCAAGAATATTCTTCAGGTAATACCAAGGTACAGACAAAAAAAAAGGCAGAATAGTGGGTGGGAGGTTGAGGAAGGATGAAAACAGATGCAGAGTTATAATGAGTACATGACTATAGTATCTGATGTCTTTTTCATCCATTCCTCAACTGATGGGACAAAGACCCCAGTTACAGCAATGGGTGGCCCTTAAGGAAGGATATTCTAGAGTACAGTGGAGCCAAAAGCTTCCCTTTTTCTTAATAACATATCCAACTTGTAATGAGCTATAGAAGTATGAACACTGGACCATGTAGCAACCACAGAGACATCATCATCTATAGATGCTTTAGACCAAAAAGTAGATGATGTGGCCGCAGACTTGATGGAGTGAGCTTTGGGACATTTGGGTAATGACTCCTCTAAATAAAGGCAATGCAATTAATGAGTCATCTAGCTAGAGTCACTTTTGTCACTGCTGGCAAGCTAGAAAATCAATAATAACTATGTCTGTGTGGAAAAGGGGTCTGAATGTCTATGAAGGGCCCAAACAGAGAATCTCTTCCATTTACTTTTATAAAGTTTCCTGGTGGAGGCTTTTTGAGATGACATAAGAATGTAGCTAACAGGAAAGGAAAACCTTGAACTTCCAGCTATCACTGGATGTAAAGAAACCATGCGCTCATTTTGAGGGATAGTATGTTCAGGTGAGGCAGCCCATACGAATGAGACAGAACATCCTGAAAAGGATTCAACACTCGGGGAAGGTGAAGAAGATGGGGCCAAAGGAAGGGGAACCATACTTGGCAAGGTCAGAAAAGGGCAATGAGATCACCTTGCTCTTCCACTGGGGATAAAAGGAGTGGGAGGAAAACTGTATAATAGACCAGATGGTTAATTGTGAACTACAGCATCTCTTGGTGACTCCCCCTCCGCGAGGATCATTGCAAAGTACTGGCTGCACTTGTTATTGAGGACAGAGGCAAAGAGGTCACAGCATGGTTGACCCCCAGCAGTAAAAAATCATGTCTGCCACTGATTGGTTGAGAGTCCACTCATGAGGAAGTGAAATGGACCTATTCAGTTCATCTGCTAGCATGTTTATTTTCCCTGGAATATGTGTTGCCAAGAGAGAGAATGGCTGAAAGACATTGCTCACAGCCAAAACTCTCACTGCTTCCCAACAAAGTGGGTAAGATCTGGTTCTCTCTTGTTTGTTCCTGTACCAGACCACCATGTTATCTGTCTGAGCTGTAATCATCCTTATAAGAAGAACATTTTGAAACATCTGCAATGCATACAGGAATGCTTTCATTTCTAGGACATTGATGTGAAGACTGGCCTCTGTCTGGGACAATGTACCTTGGACAGTCCTTCGCAAATATTGCACCCCCCCCCCCCCAACCCTAGCTGGGAGGAGTCCGTAGTCACTGTGGCCTTGGGAGAAGGAAATATGAAAGGAGAGCCCTGGAAAACTTCCTCTGCATGAATCCGCCATGCTATGTGTCATCTGCAAATGCTTGTGATGAGAATGGAAGTAGTCACTGGCTGATGTCTTACTGACCACTGTACTGCTAGGGTCCACTGTAGTATTCTTATGTGGAAACTTGCCAAAGGCACTACAAATATGGAGGCTGCCACCAAACCTACTAGTTGGAGGACTAACTTGGATGGAGGTGAACAAAGAGCAAGGATGTGTAATGCCTGCTTCCTTAAGGCCTGCAATCTTGTTTGAGGTAGGGTTACCACCTGTGATTTGTTATCTAGATGGGCTCCAATGAACTCCAGAGTTTGTGTTGGTAAAATATGATACCTGGAATGGTTTATGGTGATGCCCAGCTGGGAACAGAGCTGGAACAAGTGATCACTGGTTTGAATTAGTAGAGGCTCGGTGGAAGTAAACAGGAGCCAGTCATCTAGACACAGAAACATCCAGAATCCTTGCTGTCTCAGATGAGCTGCAACCACTGCCATCCTCCTGGTAAACACCAGAGGGGCTGCTGTGAGACCACAGGGCAGTGCTCAGAACTGTATTGGTGACTGGCTCCCAGCTGGAAGTGTAGGGATCTTCTGGAGCACCTGTATGTTTTGATATGACAGTACACATCTTAGAGATCTACAGAGCACATCCAATTGTCCTTCCTTATAAGAGGGAGGATGGACTGAACCATGACCATCCCAAACTCTGAGTGTTTCACAAATTGATTTAAATTACTGCCATCCAAAACTGGTCTGAGGACTCTGGTCTTTCTTCTCACCAAAATAAGCTTGAATAAGTTCAGGACCCTTGTTGTTCTGGTGGGACTGGTTGGATGACTCTCCTCTAGCAGCTTTTGTATTTCTGTAGCTGCAGCTTTCCACTAACTGGGTGGAACATCGGGAATTCTTCTGTTACATTTGGGACAAAAAAGGGAAAAGAGTATATAATAACCTCTGAATATGACATTCTGCACTCAACAGTCTTTGGTAATGGCAGTCCATGCTTCTGGGTGCAGGGACAGGTGTCCTCTGACTGCCTCCAGAGTGCAGCAGTAAGGTAATCCTTCAGGGACATTGATAGAGTTTGTCCAAGAAGGAACTTCTGAAGCCCTGATGCTGCAGGCTACCTCTGCCATGAGAACATCATCTCCCATTAGAATCACCCCCCCTTGCCACAAGGGGATCTTTTTCTACAAGAGTCTTGGGAAGAACCACAATTTTCTGACCTCTCTCTGGTTCCGGGTAAAGGTTCTATGAGGGGAAAAATGGATTCTGACAGCAGAATGGGTCTTCCCATCTTGCTTTCACCTGGAGAAAGTCTCTTTCACCATAGGACCAAATAAGATGCACCCATCAAAAGTGGCACTGATGAATGAAGACTTGAAGGGCTCCACAAAGTCATAGAGGCACATCCAGGCATGCTTTCTAATGGTCAAGTCTGAACCTACCACTTTAGCAGCTCCTTCTGAGGCATGAGAGATCAATCTCATGGAAGCACTGGATGAGGACTGCAGTGTGGCCAGCTGTAAAAATACTGTTCTTATCCTGTGCAGAAATGGACCAAGAGAGGATACTGATAAACTGTTTGATCAATTCCCATGCCAAATAATTCAGAGACCTGAGGGCAAAGGTCACTGATGCATAGACATGCTTCCCAAAAATGTCCAATGCCCTAGATTCCTTATTAGGAGGATGGATAGAAGAACTCTGCTGTACTAGATCTTTCCTACTGGCTGATGCAACTACCACAGCATCAACAGGGGGACCCTTGCTCCAATGAGCCCTATTCTTTATTGCAAAAACATACTTGTTCGGGTGTTTAGGGATGGGCTGTGTAACATCTGGATCCTTCCAAGCCCAGCAGGAGATGAAGTCTACCACCTCATCCACCAGGGGGACTACCCAAGTGGTAGCTGAGCCAGTCCCAAAAGCCTCAAATTAACAGTGACTCCTCATGGGGGGGGGGGGGCATAAGACCAACCTCCTTTCTGTTTCAGAAGTCTGAGAATGTCTCTGAATGAAACATCCTTAAGGGGTGATCTGGGGGACACTTCCTCATCAAAGTCAGTATCCTCGGATAATGACTAATGTGTAGAGACTAAGTGCCTCCTTTTGCATGTCCTCTTCAAAGGGGGGTCTTCAGTGGGAGGCTCTGAACAGGACTTGGAAGTGCCAGCAGTGCCCTGAATGAGGACAGTCTCAAAGATTGGCTTGACCATCTGTCCCGATGGGGCAGGATGAAGAGACCCAGCTTCCACAGTAGATGGGGGGGGGGGTAAAGGTGTCTTTTCCAGTGAAGAGGATAAAGGTCCCCCATGGACCTCAGTCTTGCCCCCACCAGATCTGAAGTCATCTGTGAAGGCCGAAAACCGACCCCCCCCTCTGCTCTCGAGGCAAGCTGTCTTCTGACAAATCTCCAAGAGGAAGGGATGACTCAGAAACAATTGAAGTTGATCCCAACCCTCCAGATCTGGCACCAACTCTACGGCCCAGAAATCCTATTGGGATCCAACAAGGTCAGACCCATCTAGATAATAGAAAGTGTCAAGAGTTGAAGAAAGGAAAGTCTTCGAAACTGACAGACAGGCTTGGAAATCTTGGGTCCAAAAACTCCAAAATCACTGGTTGGACAGGAGTAGGAGCTAAAGCCTAGGGTTAAGTAGTGGAGAGGTTCATGGGTCTAATTGGAGATGGTGCCGGTAAAACACCCAATTGAATAGGAGTTCTGAGAAATGTTTTCATTATCCTGTCCATGATCTGAGAGAAAATGAAGTTGATGGTGGATGGGAAGCTCAGAGGTGTGTAGGAAGGGGGAATGAAGCCTCAAAGGCGCTGATTCAGGAGAAAACTTTGGTGACTTAGAGTTGGATCCGTACGAGAAGACAGATCTGAAGGTTTTGAGTTTGTTTTTATTGGAGTCGAGCACTTGGAGGTGGTTGGAGCTGACAATTTAGATACTTTCTTAGGCCGAACGAAGTCTGAAGAAGTTGAATGAGGAGAGTGGTCAGAAGAATGCTTCCTCAATTCCGTGGGTCTCTCTGCTATATCCCCTGAGAACTTCTTAGAGGAAGATGGTACTCTGGAGTCCAAAGAAGCAGAGGATAGAATTAGGCCTTTTAGAATTCATTTATTTTTCCTTTTGACCAAGACCCTGTTATTAAAGCTGAACAAATGTCACAAGAAACATCAAGATGCCCTGGACCTAAACAGTACACACACAGAACAATGACCATCAGAATTTGGGATTTTATGTCCACAAGCATAACACCTTTTAAAAACAGCAGCTTTTTCTGACATCCTTTAAATCACAATAAATTACCAACAATGGTACTAACACCACCTAAAAAGTGAATAAAGAAGAAAAAAATAAATACCATAATGCTATTGGAAGATGTACCACAAAGGCAGCAAAAGAAAGAGGAGAGGCTTATTTCCCAAGTGCCAAAACTAGCACGGAAACTTGAAAAATTTGCTTTTTATGTATATAGGGGAGGATTATAACAGGAATGATCCTAAAAGAAATAAAAGTAGGGATATTTGGAGATAAAAAAGTGTACTTATCCCAAAAATAATTATCTCGCAAAACAAATTGCTCGACCTAATGGTGATCACATCTTACTGCTAAAATGGCAAATGAGATCTGAAGTATCTCAGTAATAGTTGCAGGATTATGGGTAATGAGAGGAGCTCAAGCTACAGAGCCTAAAGTTTGCAGTGACCAAGGACGGATCTGACACCCATCAGTTGAGGAATGGATGAAAAAGACAACATGAGATCCCCTATTCTCATTTTGAAACAAGAAAAGTAAACATAGACCCTACAAATAGTAAGACTGTGGGACTGTTCCCAAAAGCTCTATGAAAAAGGCCTGTTCTCGGAGTACAGCTCTTCTAAGGAAAGGCTTGAATATTAAGCAGACATGGTTGCCCTGAATGTGTCCAGAATCCACCAGTTCCATGTAATGAGTCTCCAAGCTGGGATAAATTATCAGAACCCCAGCCCAAATCAACAGCCCTAGACTGCAGTTAGAAATGCTAATTCAAGGCCTGGTAGAATCACCTTAGATGAGACAAGTCAAAACAAGAATTTTTCCATCCAGCATCTTTGGGTTGTTGGGTTGAAATGCTGGTACTTATAGCAGTGCATCATGTTGTGCTATTCCCATAGGCAGCATCAAGAATTTCAATGTGAGTTCTGGCTTATGACATGGTAGACATACAAAAACTTTGACAGCTTGTTCTTTCTAGAACTATAATAAATGACATTTTACATCAAAACATGAACTCTACAGGCAGCAGGAAACTCTGCGAGCAACAGAAAATAACTGGTTGAAGCAGGTGTAAAGCATGCTCTGCTAGGCTGGCAGGAGATGAGTGCACCCCTATACAAGAGAAGTGAAAAGAAATGTAAAGCTGCAGGTACATAGTCTAGTCATACACTAACTAAAATGGACTCTCAGTATCAGCAACTATTTTTGTACGTGTATGATATACATGTGTGTGTGTGTGTGTGTGTGTGTGTGTGTATATATATATATATATACACACACACACACACATATATATATATATATATATATATATATATATATATATATATATATATATGTATATATATACCCGCATATAGATAGATGGTTAGATGTATGTATACATACGTAGATAAAGATATATATTTGCTCCAAGTGCTGACTTGAGTATGCCATATTTTATCCCATTGGTTATTAACATAATATAAACACATATACTGAAAGAATTTAAAGGTGAAGGAAAATTGATGGGATATGGCTCAGTAATCCATTACAAGTTCGTAAGTGTTGCACTGATCCAGAGCTACGAGCTTTGGATCATTTTGTGAGTTAGCCTTTTAGGCTGAAAAAGGCCATTCAACTGAAAATTTAATCCGGAGATTTTTACAGGGCTGATTTAATGACAAGAATGGCAATGGGTGGATATTATGGACGGCAAAAGTACTGATCAATATGTATGCTCCCTTAGGTAGCATAAGGATGGAGAGGAAAAGTTTTCTGCCTTGGCAGTCTGATGGTCTCTTGTGTGCTAGGTACATAATGAAGAAATCTTTGTATAAATTTTAAATAGCCCCATGTTTAGGTAGTAAACATGTTATGTTAATGCCTAAAGAGCATTTAGGAAGCTGGTTAGAAGAGGCAGGAGATCTTATGAACTATGGTTGGCGACAACTCAAAATACAACAATAAACACCTAAGACTTTATGGGAAGGATACAACTTCTAGTGTCTGTACAAGGAACAATGGCTACTTTATTACTAACCTGACAGACCTGATTAAAGTCTTTGAAGAAAACTTCTTTGGTAGGTCCATCAGGTACTGAACCCAATGACTCTCTGAAGGCTGCTGAGGTAGTGACTGTCCTACTATTCTAGCAGACACTATAAAGACAGCAGTAAAATCTATCAAGTAAACTCAGCTGCAGGTCCTGAAGGACTGAATGGGTTCTTTCTGAAAAGTGTTGTGAAAAATTTGTCTTCATATTTCACATATTTGTTCTTGAGTATGGCTACATTTCTAACATTTAGAAGGAAGCAACAGTGTTTTTTTATTCCTAAGAGGCAGTCATGTTCATCTGCAGAAGATTATAGGCCTATTAGCTTAACGTGTGTCCTGGGAAAATGCTTCGAGTGTTTAATCTGTCATCTACTTCAGTATGTACTTAGGCAAGGGCTTGGTATTTTCCAGTATGGTTTCTTAGCTGGTCAAACTGCTTAACCAATTTAAGTTTTGATCAAGATATAAGCAGCTCTACACACCAACATGTGGTGCATCTTGATTTTATAAAGGTCTTTGACTATGCCCCATGATGCTACTATCATAGGAACTATGCCACAATTAAAAATAAAAACATACATCATTGTATGGGTGGCCAACTGGCTGAAAGGGAGGAGACCAACAGATAAGATTAAGAGCTGCCTATCTGAATTCAACAACATCAGCATTGCTCTGCCTTGGGGGTCTGTTTTGGGCCCCATATTCATTTGCTTACATCCTTCTTCCCAAAACAAGCGAACACCTGACTAAGTAAGTTTGCTGACATTGCTAAGGAAGGTGGCATAGTCAGAAATATTAAAGACCAGGGTGCTCTTCAAGGTTACTTTGACTCATTATTCCAGTGGTTGGACTTTTAAGGGCAAGAGGCTTAATGCCAGCAAGTGTATGGTAATATTTTTTTGGCAAAAACAACTTTGGGTATCCCCATGCCTTATTTAACCATGCTCTGACAGCAGCTAATTGGGTAAGGGATGTGAGGTTATTGTGAATCTAACCAAGGATTTAAGAAAATCTAAAAGTAGTAATGAGAAGATATTACAGCATTATCAGCAACATCGTGTAATTTTATTAAGAAACAAAAAGGTTTTGCTTCCTCTATTGAGATCTAAAGCAACACCTATCATAGAGTATTATGGGTGTTTTTGTGTATTTAATTCATCCCAGGTGAAGAAAACATTCACAAAATAGGTAGCAGGAGGTTAAGAAACACTCATACAGGGAACATCTGTAATGTCTTTCATTGTTCTCTATACAGTATAAGTTATTACAGGGTGAACTAATTCTGATAAAGTGTCATGCAAATGATACTGTAGACGCAATGCTGGGTATCGATTTCTTAACACATAACATTTCTACAAGACATAGCAGTTCACTTGTATCCTTACCCCAATCTAGTTTTTTACTTCACAGTTTCTTCTGTCATTTTAGGGCTGGTAGACCTTGAAATAACTTACCGATGCACATGGAAATGCTGGGAGTATAGAGTTTTTTAAGAAATCTTCAGTTATTTGGTTTAAAAACAAAAATATTTAAACCTGGTTTATCTTTTAGCAAACTTTTAAATGGCCCAAGTGGGTTCTGAGTTTGTAGTACGCAACAAACACTGAACACATACTTCTCCTTTTCCAATACTAGTTTTCAGTTCCCTAATTCAAATCATATTTAAAGTAATTACAGACAGGAAACTGACTAAAATCCTACATCTCTTCAGAATGCATAATTTACTGACTACTTAATCCTTGATACAACATATTACATTCAGGGTACATCTGCTTCTTACCTTTTGGTGAAGTATCTTTAAGGATCAAATCTTCATGACCTTGTTCAATTACTTTAATCACAAATTCAGGGAGACCATCTTTCTCTTCAATGCCACAAAGGTACCGGCACCTCCTATTAATATAGCGCATACTCCAATACAGTCGACTGGCCTCATAGCCCACAGGAAAAAGTGCTGTTGAGCTATGGAAGGCCTGCATCTGATGTGGCAGTAACTGTCCAATAGAATGGAATATAAGACTTCCCACACGAAAAGTATGGTCTCTCTCACCTCTCTGCACAATGCTGGCAATTTGTCTCACTTCATCACGCTGGATATAGACTCGCCTAAAGACTGCAAAATAATTCAGTTCTTGCTCATGACAACCTTTCGGCTTATGTAAAGGGCAAAGCATTGTCTTATCTTTGAAAAACATGCACTGTGCTTTGAAGGCACATGTAAAGTGATAAACATTGGTGCATCTTAACCTATGGCAGCTGCTGGTGGCTCCTATTTTATGACAAAAGACACATTTCATATGCAGTCCTCTCCGCAGTGCTAGTTCTACGTTGATCAAAGCACCAGACTGTGTCTCATAAACTTCTGTAGACCAAAGAGCACAGTTAAGATGTACCCAAATATCTAAATCAAGATTAAGAAGTCTTGCTGGACCATCTGTAAGTCCATCTCCTTCTTCATGGCAAAAGCAACACTTCCTACAGTCTCTGGGTACTGGTTGAGGTCTTATGGATGTGCCTAGTTTTTTAAGGAGTGCATCAATCTCAATGTCACAAGGAGGCTTAAATGTTGCTTTTGGAATCACAATTTGGACATTCCATTTCATCCATCGCATGCCTTTGCACTTTTTTATTGCAGGACTGTACTCATCTAAACCACTTTGCACTGTCCTTGGTCTAGGTTTTAGCTTTACAGTAACCTTTAATTCATCAGTTTTAACCTCAGTTTTTGCAATGCCAAAAGAGGCAGTTGGAAAAGTGACAGGTGGTGTTGACGGTGGAGAAACCTTTTCCTTTAGTCGAGGAAGGCAATGGACATCCATGCTAGAAGTGTTGTTACTATATTGATGAAATACTTTGGGTAGTGGGTCTTTCTCTGGTGACTCCAGCAATAAAGGCATTACATTATCCTGCAATATGAAACAGATATTTGAAATAATACTTAAATACCTTAAAAATGTAATTAAACAAACAGAAGCTTTTTTATGATGACTTTAGGTATAACTTAAACTATAACATTTTATATAAATTAAAAGATATTTATCACCAACACTGAAATCAAGCTACAAAGGATATCCACTGCAACCTGTAACTTCAAACTCTTCTTATTCAACGGATGCTTAATATTTTCAGCTCTACTGTAATAGAGGTCACCTCTCTGTTAGTTTTTAAGCACTTTCTAACTCTAAAGGTCCCTCCGTTACACCCACTCCGCAATCACTCCAGAAGATGAAACAACATAAGAAGTCAAGCTCAACCTTAATATGCAGGCTAATCTGGAAAACTGGTCAGGTCAGACCTGGAGCATTGGAGTTAAGCTATGTAAACATTTGCCATCAATGAAATTTCAGCCACAAGAATGACTATTGGAAGTAAACCAGGGTCTCTGCCAAAGCCTTCTCTGCTCATGAGCCAAACAGCCATTGTTATGTCTGCTGACAAGTTGACTAGAAATCTCTAACACAGTCCAAAGCGACACATCTAAAGCAAGCTACAGGAACTGTAACTTTGCAAGTATGGTGAGTTCTGACAGGAAAAGATAGTCTGGGATTCCTGATTTTTTTTAATTATAAAAAATAATGTAATGTGACAGCCATGAAGATAACAGTTCATTTACTCATTGGTCTGCAAACCCTGCTACATATAAATGGCATAAACAAATGATTAATATTGCAGTGAAGCTATATGAAACATTTTATGTATTTTGCAGGCCCCAAAACCTTCAAATATTTCTTCCAGTACCATACAGACCCATTTTCAACCTTCACAAGGAGACACCTAGATCCCCTGTTTCTCCTGATCAGGCAAGAGCCCTTTGGATCATTTGCTCCTGACTGGGACAAGACTTCAGAGGCCTATTCACTCCCCCTACATGAGTAGTCAAACACGAAGAGTAGGCCATTACATACATGAGGCAAACACTCCTCCTCGATGCCTAACAACAGATTTAAATCTTGTTCATTTCTCATCACTGAAGTGACAGCCAGTCACAGTACAGCAATCATATATGCAGCCAGGAAGGACTTTTCTGTTTTCTGGACTAAACCCTCCTATGGTACCTGATATGGAAACTCGCAGATGCTATGGCCTACTACACCTTCCCTGTTAGAAGGCATATTCCTGCACACACTCGACAAAGACTACTGCATAAACATGACTTGGCAAAGCCATGTGTGCATCCCTGACCCATACTCTGCATGCCACATACCTCTTCCTCCAATAGCTGTTGGCACTGCAGCAGGTAAGACCACCTCCTTGCCTCTCAAGATGGGTTAGTTGCCTTCAGCTGCTCACACACCCTCATTTCCAGATTCCTCCAGTGCCCAGGTTGCTAGTTAATCATAGACTGGCTGGGTCGCAGTACGGGCTTTACCTTTGTGTGCCAGGAAGCAGACATTTAACCTACTTGCTAACTAGGTAGGAATGGAGCTATCCATAAAACCTCTTCAGCCATGACAAAGGCCAGAAGCAAAGATAAGCACATACTATCAACAAAATTTGACAGCAGCTATTTAAGACATCTAGTAAAAAGGCAATTCAAGAGTCATCATACAATACATTTTTTTCTACTTAAGAACAGGGAATTAAGTGTACATAATGTTTATAATTTTTTGTATCACAATTCAAAAGCGCAGTAGCGGGAATAATTTAGTTCAAAGCACTTGATATTACGGAAACAGAGCTGCAAGAAAAGGATGGGAAAACATAGCTAAAAAAAATCAGTGGGTGCTTTTGAGGAAGAGAGGATAAAAGTATGTTATTTGAAATGTAATAGCTAAACACACTAAATATAAAGCACAAGGCACTTCAAAACCTGGGAAACGGTTATACATATTCGATACAAACCAGATGACTGTCTGAGGAAGTGAAAGACAGCAGTCAACAAAATAGGGCATGACAGAGGATGCAGATAACTGTGAAACCAGACGAAGGCAAAATAAATTTGAATATTATACTTACCCAGAAAGACAGAATTGGAAGGGCAGGTCTGTCTGTCAACCACACGACTAAAGAGAATAGGCACTATTTTACCATTTGAAACAAACAGTTCCTTCTATATATGGTGTTTTGTGCTAAAAAGGGGTGTAGCTAGGATTTTCAAATGCTATCTCACAGCTCCCAGACTGCTGTCCCCCATCATGCCACAGCCCCATTACCATGTTGCTCTCAGCCTATCCCAACATGCTGTCGTCCAAGATCTCCACCATCCCACCCTCAGCAGATGTACACAAGGAAGCTTATCATTTTGAGAAAGAGCAAAAGAAAAATGGACATTTTAGTTTAAATGTTCATCTGCTGTGGATAGAAAAGCTTAGAGTACCTCCCTATTTACATTAAAGTAGACTTCTACTGCAGCTGAGTTGTACCCAGATGGCCATTCATGAGTGCCTTTTAATGGAGTATGCCACAGCTCCTACTTTTTTCTATGCTTTTTAATCCTGTACCTGATGGCAACTGTGCCTCCCTCTACTCCAGAGCGGAAGTTATCCAGGCAGCCATGCGGATTGATTGTGTCCATATCGACATCCCAGCAATGACTTTGTTTTTAAGTCCCAACCCCTCCCCTTTGATGGGGAATATGTGAACAGTGTAATCACAGGGTTCACTATGCCTACTCGGGTACATACATGCTTTTGTGCACCTACTTAGGAAGGCTACCATGTTCATGGACTGGTGAGCCAAATGCATAGCCTAGGACTGCACCAAAAGTTTCCATCAATCCTCTGAGTACAGGCATCTCCATTCACTGTTGCTAGCTCCATCATGAGCTCAAGTCGCTAATAGACATGGGTCACCTGGATCATAATCAGGACTTTATCCCCTTAAGCCAGAGCTGGCACAGCCACCACATATCTAATAAACAAATGCTGACAAGACTGGCTTTTACTAACAGTGGACAAGCCATAGTACTGCACCACAACAAGCTTCTGTACCACATCAACATAGCTTGTCACACAGACATCCACTCACATCACAAAGCTATACCAAGAAAAGATGCATACTATCCAAGTACTAGTGAATACCACAGAACTCACTGGACAACATATCTAATAAACAAATGCTGACAGGACTGGCTTTTACTAGCAGACAGGACTGGCTTTTACTAGCAGTGAACAAGCCATAATACTGTACCACAACAAGCTTCTGTACCACATCAACATAGCTTGTCACACAGACATCCATTCACATCACAAAGCTATACCAAGAAAAGATGCACACTATCCAAGTACTAGTGAATACCACAAAACTCACTGGACAAAACAGCTCTCAACCTGCAAACACAGAAAATGGGAACAAAGGCCCATGACAAGTAGAAATATCCAGCTAAAATCTAGACATAGCATATAATCTGAATACCAGAAAGTGCAAATTCTTCCTGCTTCGAGTAGGAATGTGGGATATTGCTCAGAAACACATGCTTAAAAACACAGATGACAAAATGATGGAAAATATAAACATACTATCAAAGAGAGAGAGTGTAAAATCTGTAGACATTCTACCACATAAGGCCACTTATTTTTGTTTAAGAAAAAGGGAGATGTAATGTGTGTCCAATTTTTTAAATTCCTGTTGCCACTAGTACGGCTCCAAAAATCATACATAAGAAGGACTCAAAAAATGTTGTGAAGGGTAAATCAATCCTGAAAATAGGGGACATTCTTTACAAGGGTAAATCAGGCCTGAAAACAGGAATGCTCCTTCAAAACAGAGACAGCTGAGTTGTCTGCTAAGTAACTTACTAATTTATCCCGAAATTATACTTTTTTCTGTACAGTAAAAAGTTGGTCGAGACTTGCATTCATATTTTGTCGTCCATCATCTTCCCATGACAAAATGCCCAAATTCCTGACTAGTATAATGTGGAGTATCACCCATGATTCATACATACAGCAGCAAAGTATTCTAAGTAAATAAAAATGAAAACGAATGAAAAGTAAACCAGTAAAAATAAACCCCAGCAGGACAGAAGATCCACAAAAGATGTTTATTGAGCGCTTTTGTTTAGTATAATACAAAACTTCATCAGAAAATCTAGTAGAAAAACAGACAACTGACTCAACAAAATTTATATGTATATATATAATCAAACAACAATTATGCCCAATGCCAACAGATTAGTGTTAGCCAATCGGGCGGCTCGAATTTGCATATGGTTTCAAACGATGAACATAGAAGGGGCGGTTCCGGAGAAACAATAAAAGCCTGAGGAAGCAGCAAAGGGAACAAAGTTTGAAGGGATAACATTTGAAAGGAAGGAAACTTCAGAAAAACATTCAGTTGAGAAAGATCCAGAATGGGTCTCCAAGTACCCTCTTTCCTGGGGACTAAACATTCTGGAATAAAACCCCTTCCCCCTTTGAGCAGATGGAACCTCTTGAATTGTTCCCAGAGTCAAAAGATCCTGAAGTACCTCTGGAAAAAAGCTCAACTGTTCTTGAGGTGGCTGAGGAATGCCCATTGTAGAATAAACATCTGTGTTGTACCTTTAAGAAGCATTTCCAAGTAGTGAATGTGCACATAAATAGCAAGCACATGCTAGCTTCAGTGCCATTTTGAGAAGTGCAGCCAGAGTGTGAACATCTATATGTACATTAGCTAATTTTTATACAAGTTAAAGTTACTTAGTCTCATTTCTTATGTGTTTGTATATAATAAAGCTGCTTGAACAAGAACCCACAATGTTTGTCTATTTTATCCTGACTAGACGAGTGACACGGTGTCAAAACTGGGATTACAAAGACTGCTTTCCAGAGCCACGAGTTGCGGAGTAAACAGTGAAGATGAACTAAGTGAAACAAATGCAAAAAAGGGCCAGAAATGAACTAAAGGTAATGAAAACTTGCACAAATTATTTATTTTATAAAAAAGATGAAATGGAGCATTACAAGGGCACAGAATGCATTATTAAGCAAACAAATAGCACAGAAATGTTTACTGAGCAAATGGGTACCACAAAATGCTTATCAAATGAAATGTTCAAAATTAAGCTATTTGACAAAACGATTATCAGAAAAGCATATAAAGGGCTCAGAATTACCTTGGGATTGCAAAATGAGCATGTTTAGAGTGAAAATGACCACAAGAAAGTATAATGGGCATGAAAACAAGATTAAACGAGCAAAACAAAAATAATAAAGGGCAAAAAGGGCACATTAAGCATAAATAAAGCAAAGCGACTGCATGTTTTTTGGCAAAGTACTGTGTTTTGGCATAAACTACTATTTTGCATTGATCAAAGCACTGACTAGCATAACTCGAGTTACTCGAAGCATCTCAAAATGTGTAAAAGTGCTTACAATGTGTGGTTATTACTGTGCATTTATTCCGAAGAGTTTATTTGTATGCAAAGTGCAACTATTTCATAGAGGGCAGTCAAATTACAGCCATTTTGAAAAGTTTCTTGTGCTGGGTGTCTCTATTCACAGAAAAGCTGCCATTATCGAGTGTTTCATGCACTGTGCAGTTATTTAGCAAAGTACAGCCATTTTGGGAAAATTTCAGTGTGCTGTGTACTGTTTTATTTGCAAAGTGCAATTACTTCGAAATGTTTCTTACTTTGAGTTTCTTCTGCCCAGTTTATTTGCAAAGTGCAATTATTTGAAATGTTTCTTAAAATGGTTAAGTGACTTTTGCAGTACAGCAATTTCAAGAGTATTACAGTGCCCAGGAGACTTATTTCGCAAAGTTCAGTTATTCATACGAGGCTTGTTGTGCTACTGGGCATAGTTACAAGTACTGGCAAATGTCTGACATTATGTATAAGTGTGCATGTTCGTACAATTACAAGGGGACTTGGTTGCATTCTGTTTACTATAATTTGTTGGCATGACAGATTTCGAAAACCATCACCACTTGTATTTGGTCAGAATAATGCAGAGAACTGGAGAATATTTGCACAAGAATACAATATATTTATACAAGCAGCTTATTCTGACAAAGATGCATGCACCAGGGCATTAATTTTGTTAACCCTAGCTGGGTTAGAGGCTACTGAAAGAGAGCGTTCATGTGTGTATGCACCAGCAGTAATATGAAGGTGAAGGGGCATATTGTTGTACAGGCTGAATCAAGGGAAGACCCCAAGTGTTTGAAGTGCAAATTGAGAGAAATGTGCAACCACCAGACTGATGTTACATTAGAGACGCATTTGTTTTACACAAGAGATCAAAAGCCAGGAGAAACTTTTGCAGCTTATAAAACTGACCTGAGAAACAAAGCTAAAATGTGCAAGTTTGGTGACTTAAAAGATGAGTTAATAAAGGACAGGCTTGTGTGTGGTATTAATAGTGCTGCAGTGAGAAAGATTTTGCTTCGTGACAGTGATTTAATGCTGAGTAAAGCTATTGAGATTTGTCAAATCCATGAAGTTACAGAAAGACACAAATATGCTTGCAAGTGATAACAGCATGGTTTCAGTAGGTTCCAGAGCAAATGTAGAGAGCATGCAGCATGTGACTAACAGAAGCAGGCCTAAGCACATGGTAGCTGCAACCCCTGCGGGTTTTCCAGGTAGATCTCGTAGTCTTCTAGCAAGTTCCAAGACCAGCTTAGTAAAGAGAGCATACTCAGTCCAGTACAAGGGTGAGTCAGCAAAACCCAAATCAATCAAGGTTCACTGTTAACTGTCACAACTGTGGTGCCAATCACGAGTCTAAAAGAGAAAAATGCTTAGCATTTGGTCAGCAATGCTACAAGTATAAAAAAACGGAACCTTTTTAAAAACTTTTGCAGATCAAGTAAGCCTCACACAGTTATAAAGAAGGGTCAGCTGAAAAAATAAGTTGATCAGGCAGAGTTGCAGTCTACCTAGGAGGTGCATCACTAATTGGTGAAAAGGTTATTGCAGTAGATTTACTGGCAACGAATGAAGTATTTTGTACTGTCCAGATCAATGGTAAAACCATCGAGGTCAAAGTGTAATGTTATGTCAGCAGACACATTTGCTAAAGTGAGAGGTGAAAAACAACTACATGTGGCTAGTTGTGCGAATCTTGTTGCTTATGGAGGTGAAAATTTCAGACCGAAGGCTCAGTAGTTCTTTCATGTTATTTGGCCAAGAGCTGTTACAGATTATTATTCTATGTAGTTCGAAGACCTGTGCAGTCATTATGGGGTCTCAGAGACAGTTTGAGAATGAATCTGCTTTCTTTTACAAAAGAAGTTCATCAAATAAGCACATGCCCCAGTTCCACCTTCACTAACACTATTATTTTTTCAGAGTATGCTGATGTTTTCGATGACAAGTTGGGCAAACTTCCAGTTGTGTATTCCATGAAGCTAGACCCTGAAGTCAGTCCAGTGGTAAGACCAGCAAGAAAGGTTGCAACAGCTATGCAAGACAAGGTTAAAGTTCAATTGGATAAAATGGTGCGGCAAGCTGCAATTTGTCCAGTTACAGAACCAACTGAATGGGTATCATCCATGGCTGCCGCTCACAAAATATGTATTTACTCAAGAGATTTGAACAAAGCATTAAAGAGACCGCATCATCCTATGCGTACATTCAAATAGGTCACTGCTGTAATACCGAATGTCACACTTTTTTTTTCAGTTTTGGGTGCAAAAAGTAAATTTTGGCAAGTGATGCTTGATCACAAATCTTCATTACTGACTACATTCAGTACCCCATTTCGAAGATATAGATTCCGAAGGATGCCATTTGGAATAAATTCTGCAAGTGACGTTTTTCAGCGTGCAATGGAGCAATTTTTTTCAGGTTATCAGTGTGCCATAGTAGTAGTAAATGATTTAATGGTCGGAGGCAATGGTGAAGCAGAGCATTGCAGAAACCTTAAGAGAGTTCTAGACAGAGCACGTGCAGTGAACTTAAAGCTCAATCCTCTAAAGTGCAAATTCAGATTCAGACTACCAGAAGTTACATATGTAGATCATTTGTTTACTAGCATTGGACTTGAGACCAGACTCATCCAAGGAAGCAGCCATTCTTAAGATGCCAGCAGTGGATAATGTTCAAGCTCTACAATGGTTTCTTAGTATGGTCAACTATTTATGCAAGTTTATACCAGACTTCAGTGAGTTGACAGCACCTTTGAGAGAGCTGACATGCAAAAATGTTACATGGTCTTGGTTAGAACACCAGAAAGCATTTGAAGACCTTAAGCAGAACATTTCTACCCCACTTATGTTAAGATACTATGATATCAACAAACCAGTAACTCTTTCCTGTGATGCTTCAAAATTTGGTCTTGGCGCAATTATTCTTCAAGAAGGCAGACCTAAGTAGTCTATGCATCTAGAACACTTACCCAAACTGAGATACAATATACTCAAATTGAGAAAGAACTTTTGGCAATAGTATTTGCATGTTCCAAGTTTCATGATTATATTTATGGTCGAGATATTCAGATTGAAACTGATCATCAACCTCTAGTTACTATTTTAAAAAAGCCTATGCTTTCACCTCCAGCGAGATTACAAAGAATGATGCTCAAATTACAAAGTTACATAGACATGCATCTGGAGATTTTCTCCCCGGGCCTCTGCTGAAAGCTGGCTTTGTTCCCAGTCGGACTTTCCCCATTAAAAATAAGTTATGTCTTACCATAATGCTCCATCCGTGTTGTCAATTTTCATCAATCTTTGACAGTGGGTTCAGTTCTGAACCGAGACAGCCATTTACTTCAGCTCGCACTCTCCAAACTCACTAGCCAGGCTCTATCCATAATGCGCCTCACAAAGATTACCCCAGATCGAGTTTGCCAAAAAGTGGCAGTCAGATGTGAGAGGACAAAATGCATGATAATTAGATTAGTTGAAGCCAAATATGTCCTTAAAGGAAAGCTAGCCAAGGTCTAAATTTAGTCTAAGAGTCTTAGGATGGGGGACGGAGGGTGGGGATATCAAGGATGGGTGAAGATCAACAACACAGATAGAACGTTATGGACATAACTTCTTTATCTGATGTTGTCAATCTTCACTCAATCCTTGATAGTGGGACAGAGTCCCCAGCTACTTTAGGCTCGGGAGGTCTCATGGAAGAATATTCCTAAGCACCATAGAGCCAAAGGATGCTCGTCCCCTTGAGACCTGATCTAATTTGTAATGAGTGATGAAGTTATGATGAGAAGACCAAGTGGCTGCTGCACAAATGTCGTCTAAAGAAGCTCTGGTATGAAAGACTGCAGAAGTAGCTACTGCTCTTGTAGAATGGGCTTGAACTGTTTTTGGAAGCTGGAGTCCTTTAGAATGATAAATGAAGGTGATGCAGTCTCTAAGCCACTTGGCCAAGGTAACCTTAGAAACTGGGTTACCTAGATGGGGAGAAGAAAATGCCACAAAAAGTTGGTTTGATTTTCTAAATACTTTAGTCCTGTGAAGATAAAAATGTAGTTGCCTGTGCATGTCAAGATGATGGAAAGCATATTCTCCCTTGTTCGAAAAATTTGGGAAGAAGACTGGTAGCTGTAAAGTCTGACTAATATTAGTTTCGGATACAACTTCAGGCAAAAAGGAAGGAGTGGTTCGAAGAGCAACCCTGTCTTTACGAAAGACTAAGTATGGAGGTTGGCACGACAGGGCCTGAAGTTCTGAGACTCTTCTGGCAGAAGTGATAGCCACCAAAAATAGGGTTTTATAGGACAAGATATTTTAAGTCACAAATTGCCGATGGTTCAAAGGGTTCCGAGTCAAGGCCTGAAGGACAATAGTTAAATCCCAAGGAGGGAGAGGTTCTTTGAATGGAGGTCTTAGCATTAGAGGACCTTTTAGAAATGCTTTACTCCATTTAATGTGACATCAGAGGAGCACCTTCCAGTTCTGTATGGAAGTTTGACATTGCAGCTAGATGCACTTTAATCGCTGATGTACAGGAACCCGACTGGTAAAGTAAGACTAAAAAATCTAATACCTTGTGGACAGGACTTGAATATGGCTTTATTCCACTGTCTAGAGCCCATCTAGCCAGTTTTTCCCATTTGCTTTGGTAAAATTTTCTTGTAGATGATTTGTGGTGAGTGATAATAATCTGTCGGACAGGTGAAGAAAGAGAAGGATCGCAGGCAATCATAGGAACTGGAGAAGCCACGCAGTGAGCTTGAGGTTTTGGAGATTCGGATGCACCATGCCCTCTGGATGAGACAGTAGATCTAGAACTGGGTCCAGAATCCATGGTTTCGGAATCAAATGAGGCCATAGGAAGGGAAACCAAACTTGTCAAGGCCAGAAGGGGGCAATGAGGATTAAAGAGATCTCCGTCCATTTGGCTTTTTTCAGGAACTGTGAAATGAGAGGAATTGGGGGAAAGGCATAAAGTAGACCAGGAGGCCAAGAATGGAGAAGAGTGTCTCTGGGTGACTCCCCCTGAGGGGGGATTAGGGCAAAGTAACTTCTGCACTTGTTGTTTGGAGGAGAGGCAAAGTAACTTCTGCATTTCTTGTCTAGAGGAGAGGCAAAGAGATCGCAGCAAGGTTGGCCTCAGTGGTGAAAAAACATTGTTTGCCACTGCTGGATTCAGAAACCACTAGTGAGGCAAGAGAACAATTCTGCTCAGTTTGTCCGCCATCACATTGGAACACCCCGGAATGTGCGTTGCTATAAGAAAGCGGTTGGAAAAAAAAATGCCCATTGCCGACCTCTGAGTGCTTCTCAGCACCGAGTAAGATTTGGTTCCCCCTTGTTTGTTTATGTACCAGACTACTGACATGCTGTCCATCTGAATTGCTACTGTTCCTAGTGGGAGGACATCTTGGAATGCTTGCAATGCCAACAGCACTGCCCTATCTCTAGTACACTGAAGTGCAAGTTGGCTTCCAATTGGGACCATATGCCTTGGACTGTCCTTCCCAGATAATGCCCCCCACCCGGTCTGGGAGGCATCTGTAGTCACTGTGGCTTAGGGCTGGGGGAGAATGAAAGGAGAACCCACGAGAATCTGACTGGAGTGTAGTCACTACAACAGGTCATGCTTGCAACGTTTGGTAATCAGAATTAGTTGAGACACTGGTTGGTAAATGAGAGACCATTGGGACGCTAGTAGCTATTGCAATACCCGCATGTGATATCTCGCCAAGGGAACTAGAATGACTGCTGCTGCCATGGAGCCTAAGGATTGAAGAACTAATTTTGCTGGGACCTTGATGTTGTGTAGCACTTGACCAACCTGAGATCTTATGCATTGCAGCCTTTCTGGAGGGAAAGATCCAATTCCTGAGGTAGTGTCTAAGTGGGCGCCAGTGAAGTCCAGTTGATGTGTGGACTTTTTGAAGTTTATGGTTATTCTCAGAGATGCACAGAGATGTATGGTGTAATCTCTTGCCCGTTCTAACTGATGCCTGGTGGTACTGGTGAGGAGCCAGTCCTTGAGATATGGAAATACTCGAAACCCTTGCAGTCTTAAATAAGCTGCTATCACTGCCACCCATTTGGTAAATACCCTGGGGTTGTGGTGAGTCCAAAGGGCAGTGCTCTGAATTGGGAATGACTGGCTCCCGGGCGGAAGCACAAAAACCTCCTGGAGCTCTTTTCAATTTTTATGTGGTAATAAGTGTCTTGGAGGTCAATACAGCACATCCACTCGTCTTTTTCCAGGAATGGAAGTATTGACTGAACCATGACTATCCAGAATCTGGTTTGTTGAACTGCGTTGTTGAATTGGCCGAGATCCAAGATGGGTCTCCAGTCCCCTGTTTATTGAGCACTAAAAAGAATCTTGAGTAAAATCCGGATCCTTTCTGGTCTGGTGGGACTTCTTGGATGACTCTTTTGCTTGGCAGTTTTTGAATTTCTAGAACTGCTGCTCCCCTGAGACTGGGTGGTATATGTCTTGGAGTTGTTTCTGGGGTTTTGGAGGTTGTGATAGATGAATTTGGTAACCTCTGGATATGATTCCCTGCACCCATTTGTCTGTTAACATTTGCCAGGCAGATTGGTGCAGAGAAAGTCATCCCCCGAATGCCTCCAGAGGCGGGCAATTGGGCACCCATTCAGGGGTGCTGGTAGAAAGCTCCAGAGAAGGTCTCTCTGGATCTCTGATGCTGTGGTCCATTTCTGCCTCTAGGGCGGCATCTTCCACTGCTTCCCTCTCTGCCCCGGGGAAAGTCTTTGCTTCATGAATCCTAGAAAGGCCCTTTGGATTTTTTAAACCATAGTCTTCCACTTGTCTGGTTCCTAGAATACGGTCTCCGAGGAGTGGAGAAACGTATGTCAATGGCAGAAAAGGTCTTACTGCCCGTTTCACATCTGGCTAGGGTATCTTTTACCTTGGGACCAAACACAGAAGATCCGTCAAATAGAACGTTGACAAATGACACTTTAAATGGCTCCACAAATTCGCACAAGTGCATCCAGGAATGCCTTCAAATGGCTATGTCTGAACCCACTGCCGTAGTCATCTCTTTAGCTGCATGGGCAACAAGACTCATGGATGAGTTAGAAATTGCTTCTAGGGTTGCATGCTGAGAAGTAACTATATCTCATATCCCTTCAGCCATTGCTCCTTCAGGGGTATCCGAAAGCTCCTTAAGCAGATCCCTCTGTAGTCTTGTAACATGCACCATATAATTCAATTAGAGCAAAGGTCAATGAAACATAAACGTGCTTCCCAAATTTATCCAAAGTCCCAGATGCCTTGTTAGGAGGAAGGATAGTGGGACTTTCCTCAGCATGTTCCTTTCTGATGGCTGCCGCTACCACCATGGCGTCAACAGGAATTCCTTTGGTCCAATGCAGTTCCCTCTTTAGGGGCTGATAATACTCGATCAGGTCTCTTAGGGATTGGCTCTATGGCGTTGGGTATCTTTCATGCCTGCTGAGCGATTAATTTAATAAGATCATCAGCGGGTGGAGAGATCCAAAAAGTAGAGGGTTGACAGCGAAAAGCCTCCAGGTATACTGATTCCTTCTGAGGAAGGTTGGGAGGAGGACCAGCCACCACTCTGTTTCAGGATTTCAAGGATGCCCTCAAAGGAAACATCATCTTGAGGTGACCTGGGGGAACCTTTCCCTTCATTGAAGTCAATATCTTCAGTGAAAGACTCCTCCAGGGAGTCTAAGTGCTTCCTCTTGCAATTTCTTTTTAGACGGACTTCCTCAGGGGGATGATCTAGGGAAGTATCCGAAGAGACTACGAAGGTAGGTGTTACCTGAGACTTTTGTGCTCTCTGTCTCGGAGGTAGGACTGATGGTAGCTCAGGTCGAGGAGATACTGAAATCTGTCCTGACAGAGATGGCACAGACTGTGAGTCTCCAACAGACAATGCCCTCTACACAATCCGGAAGGCTGGATCCCCGTAGAGGGGTGGGAGCCCAGAACCGAAAGAGACTCCTTCAGAATCGGGGTCACACCCAGCACTGATGAAGCCGCCTCTGGGGCAGAAGCCTGAGTCGACGTTGCAAAGGCCGAGGCACCGAGAGACATAGACGGTTCCAAAGGAATGGAAAGGTACCATACATGTTGGACCCGACCAAAGAGACCCGACCAAAGAGTCCTGACCCCAGGAGGTCTCCAGAGCCAAAAGCTCAGAGGCACTCAAGGCAGTCCTCAGAACCTGAGACAAAGATGCTACTGGAACCAAGACAGTCAGGGCCGGGAGAGTCGGGATCAAGGGCTCCAAAGGCTCAACAAGAGTTGGAGGATGATATGGGGGTGTCATAGGATGAATGGTTCTGACGCCAGTGTGGCTCCGAACCGAGGGCAAGCCCCCTCGCCACCAGTAGCTGATCCACCAGTCTCATAATGTCGGTTTCTGACAGACTCTTAGTAGAATGAACACATGCAGTGGAAGGATATTTTGGAGGTCTCACTTCCACAAAAGGAGCGTCTTTAAATGGGTCCACAGATGGGGAATAGGATGTTCTTGGGAGTAGAGGCAGCCCCAATTGCTTCGGTATCGATATATCTGTAGGTACCGAAGCCAATGTAGCAGTAGTCGGTGTAGACAAATCCTCCAGTGCCAATGAACTCTTCGGTACCAAGAAAGGTCTAGGTATTTTCCTCGATGGTTCCAAGGACTTTCGAAATGACGAAAGCCTTTTCTCTGAGGCAGGAGAGGAAGAGGAAGATGAAGTAACAGCTTTCTCTCTGGACTCAGAAATGGCTACTTCAAATCCAGTTTTAAGCAGTCCTTTTAATATTAACTTGTTTTTTTCTTTCCATTAAAGTATGGGTAGAAAACCCATGACAAATCGCACAGTTCTTTTGCAAATGTATTTTTTTAAGGCAATACACACACAGGGTATGGCCATCTGAATTGGCATTTTGTTCTCACATTTCTTGCACATTTTAAATCTGGAGGTGCCCTTAACAGGGTTTAGAAGGAGAAAGTTTCTCCTGTTGTTCTACCATAACAGGTTCAAGCAGTCGCACAGAAAGAAATATAGGTAAAGGAAGATTTTAATTTAATTTTTTTAAATAGAAAAATACCAGCGTTAGTATGATAGACTACCTTTAAAGGTAACAAGCAAAGGTGAAAGGGGGTACCAACAATGGTATGTGACAGTCTACCGACGGTAGAGGGGATACAGATAGAAACCAGCTACAATAAGAGAGAGGAGCAGTTAGAAATACAAGAAGTTATAAAAAGGAAATAAAGAGTGAAAAAATTAGAAATTACTCGCAAACTAAGCCAAGACTCGAGAGAGTGAACTAATGCATCTGGTCTGCGAAGCGGCAAATGAGATCTGGGGTAATCTCTGTGAGGAGTATTATGGGTAGAGCCTGGCTCGAGAGTTTGGAGAGCGTGAGCTGAAGTAAACCACATCTCGGTTCCGAGGTTCGGAACCGAACCCACTGTCAGGGACTGAGTGAAGATTGACAACATCAGATCATATGTTAAATAATAAAAAATAAAATGGAAAAGTATAACTTCAAAATGGTCTATACATAGGATCATAGGAGGTTACTAGACTATTGGCCCTGAGGGCCTTACAAGCCTAGCCAAGAGTTTAGCCCATCTTTAGACACGTCAGAACCCAGAACCTCTGTCCAGCAGGGACACAACTGGAATCCCAGGAATGTATTTTCTGTTTCCCATCCAGTTATCCAGGTTTCGCTTAAAAAGGGATAATGAGGTACTTTGCTTGACGTGGAGAGGGAGTCTATTCCACAGATGGGGAGTCTCTGGGACACAAATCTGTCCCACCAACAAGTCCTATTGATATCACAGATCAGGTTGAGCTTACCGACAATAGCCAAAGAAGAGAGGGAAGGAAATATGTGTTCAAACTAACACAAGTGATTGGCAACTAGAGAGACAGTTGAGTTTAAAAACATAAGAGCATTGTGGTGGGAAGGTGGGGAAACATTTAATTTCTTTGTGACTCACAAGAGACACAGATGTGGCCTCTTTCCTAGTTTAAATACGCAGTTGAAAGCACAGTACAGTTAAAACACATTATAAAGTAACTATACACAGAATACAGAATAGAATAAGGCAATGAAGCAGTGCAGATTACAGGAAAGGAAAAACAAACTAACCTTTCCCTTACAGCAATCTATGGCAGAGTCTGAATCAGTTTTTCCAGTAAAGAGTGTTACTCCAGATTCTATTTTGTGTCAGAAAAAGGCAAAGTTGCTCTTATTGCCCAAATAAGGTAATGGAATCTGGGCACTGCAAATGTTTACATAGAGGAGTAGGTTTAGATGTCCTTCCATATCACTGTTGCAGTATTCATTACATTGGAGATCCACTGCCAAGGGCAGCCTGATGTCCAGCTAGTACACCTAAGCCTTTAGGTTGTTTTCAGATATGCCGTACATCACATGTATGCTCCTCATGTAGCGTAGGATATAAAGGTGGTATTCGAGATATACCATCCTCAGAACTTCTTTGCCACTAGTCTGAATGCCATTGGGGTTGTTTGACTTATCTTTTTTGCTTTCAGCATTTGTGGTGTTGTGAGGTTTCATGTCATCCAGAAAGGATACATGCCAGTGTGGGAGACATTCCCCATAAAGACCATCATGAGCAGTGATTGTTCTGTTTAGGAGCTTCTTACGATCATACATCCTGTATCATTTGTCAGGCATTTGTTCCAAGTACTTTACGTAGTCATCTTTCCTCTCTCGCCATTTATCTTGAGAACCAGTGTCTAAAGCTCTTAGTTAAAGATGCTATGGAGAGTACTTCCTGGCTTGAAGGTCAGTTATGTTCGAAGAAGGCCTAAAAAGTCAGATCAGATTCTTTGGCTGTGCCTCCTCCACTGGCCGTCTTTTGAGACTGGTGAAAGACAGGAGGATCCTCCGGTTTCTGGGCTGGATTACTCTGCTGTGACTAGCTCGGAGGCCAGCATGGATCCAGCTTCTTGCACGTCCTTGGAGGCCCTGTAGATGTCCACTTTGGGCGCTTGGTGGGAACTGTGGTTGATTATCACCAAACGGCCTGGGCAGCTTCCTCATATACTGGTTAGGGAGGAAGTCTTGACTATGATTATTGACTGTTGGCTGGTGTTGGAGCCTTCTTCATTTTGTAAGGTGGACATCCCTTTAAAAAAGAAGAAGACAAAACATATTGCTCCTACTCCCAAGGACCCTCAAAATGAATGGCAGAAATTTACACATAGGTTGTTCAATGCTC
The DNA here is from genome assembly GCF_019279795.1 of Protopterus annectens. Lineage (NCBI taxonomy): Eukaryota > Metazoa > Chordata > Ceratodontiformes > Protopteridae > Protopterus > Protopterus annectens. The sequence goes on along the minus strand of NC_056732.1, from coordinate 444,061,071 downwards.
CTATGGCCTTGAAGCCTCCTCAGGGGGGTCTCTGTCCCACTTCCTCCTTGGTCAACTACCTCTCTCAAGAGATCTAAGGATCAGGATTCCTTTGAGGATTCAGATTAGGAATCCTTGGCCTATTCTATCCAAATTCCTTCCCCTCTGGAGAGTGTCTTTGAGGAAGAGGAGTCTACTAGTCCTGAATCCCCTTTCAAGGAGATTTCTTTTGGGGATACCATTGCCAGGATGATGTAATTTTAAAATGGGATTGTTCCCAAGTGTCTAAAGTGCAGTGGAGATACTATGAACTCCTTCAGATGGAGTCTCCCAGACCCTCTTCTGTTCCTCCTGTTTTGGCTGCTTTATTAGATGCTTACTCTTTTTCTCAGGCTGCAGACTCTCAGCCTCCTCTTCCTCAGAAACCAGACCAGTTTTACAAAGTGCCTGAAGACTGCAAATTCCTTTACAAGTTTCCAACTTCTGACCCTTTGGTAGTCTCTGTGGCATCTGATAAGCCTTCTGAATTACTTCCCTTAACTAAGCTTCTTCGTTCTAATAAGGACTGCAGGGCTATGGAAAGGCTGGGTAAAAATGTTTATACTTCAGTCACTCTAGCCTTTTGGGCTGTTAATTATCAGACTCATATGACCAGATATGTTTTGGCTTTCCTCTCTCAGGCCTGTCAGATTATTTCTGATCTTCCTGATTCTGAGGGTAAGACTTCTACCTCGTCTCTGTTAGGGGCTTCTTCCCAAGTAGCTCGCCATTCCATTAAATGTAGTTATGATGCAGCAGATGTTTACGCTAGGGCTGCTGCTTCTGGCTGTGTGTTGAGATATTCCTGGCTTCGGTTTCAACCTCTGCCTGATGATATTTAGGCTAAGTTGATGAATGTAGTGCTTGAGCTTTTGCAAAATTGGATCAGTCACTGTATGATCTCTCAGCTAATCAAGTCTTGTGGTAGAAGAAATTGCACACTTCCATGACATCAAAGTCAAAATTCTCTGCGTCAAGCTGTTCCATTATATTTCTGGGTAATCTGGATAAGGTATCTGCCAGATAAAGAAGTTTGCCTTTCGTATACCCCATACAGTTTGGCTTTGTCAAGGGGATGTCATGTCTGTTAAATCTGATCAACTTCTTTGAAACAGTTACCAAAGCCATGGATGAGGGGAAGACGGTGCACACCACCTACCTTGATCTGGCTAAAGCCTTCGACACTATTACCCACTTTGGCATAGTAGATAAACTCTCTCAACTAGGCATAAATCCGTATGTTACCAGATGGATAGCAAACTGTCTCACTGATAGAACCCACCTAATCAAAATAGGGGATGCCACCTCAAGCAGTAGACCCATAACGAGCGTCGTACCCCAGGGATCGGACTTAGGGCTTCTGTTATTCAGGATATACTACTCTGAGGTGCAGGCCAACACCCGTGAGCTATGGCTGACCCAAGTTTGCAACTGACTGCAAGCTGGGCACAGTCATCAATTCCCCAAGGGATGTGGATTTTCTCCAAGAGGGTCTCACACAAATAAATGACTGGTGCCAGAAACATAGCGTGAAGCAGAGTTGCAAGGTTGTATTTCTGGCTTTGATTAGCAGATGCCTGGTCATGCCGATCAAGAGCCAGTTATCCAAATATGGAAACATCCGGAAACCTAAACGTCTCAAGTGAAACGCTACTACTGCCATACATTTGGTAAACACTCTGGGGGCTGTAGTAAGGCCAAAGGGCAGAGCTCAAAACTGGTAGTGACTGGCTCCCAGCCAAAAGCACAGGTGTCTCCTGGATTGCCTGTCCATTTTTATGTGGTAGTACACATCCTGGAGATCATCTGGAACTTGCTCTTCTTTACCGATTTTTTTAGAATTTTGTTTAGAATGCTGAGATCCAGAATGGGTCTCCAGTCCCCTGTTTTCTTTGGAACTAAAAAGAATCTTGAGTAAGTTCCGAATTCTATCTGGTCTGTGTGGACTTCTTGGACGACTCTTTTGTCTAAACTTTTGAATCTCCAGAGTTGCCTGTTCCTTCTGACTAGGTGGAATGTCTGGAACTTTTTTCATCTTTGGAGCGGGAAGGGAAAACAGGATGACGTAACCTCTGGATATGATGCTTTGTACCCATTTGTCTTTTGTTAGTTGTCACCAGGCTTCTGGGTACAAAGATAAGCAAACCCTGACTGTCTCCTGAGTTGGACAATTGGGCTTCCTTTCAGGAGCGTTGAAAGGGCCTACCAAAGAAAGATTCTCTGTCGCCCTGATTTTGTGGACCCCCTCTGCCACGAGGTCGGCATCTTCCATTATTACTTCCCCCACTGCCCCTGAGGGAACTTTCACCACGTGTGTCCTGAAAAGATCTCTGTGATTTTTGGAACCACATCTTACTACTACCTTTCTGGCCTTTGGGATAGGGTCTAGTAGGCATGGAAAAATAGACTCCGACGGCAGACAGTCTTTCCTTCCTGTTCACACCTGGCCAGTGTGTCCTTTACCTTAGGCCCAAACAAAGACGAGCTGTCAAACGGGGTGTTAACAAAAGAAGACTTAAAGGGTTCCGTGAAATCACACATCCAAGAATGTCTCCTTAGGGAAATTCCAGATTCCGCTACTCACTCCATCAGCTGCAGAGGAGATGAGTCTCATGGACGCGTTAACAACCAAGTTTAAGGTAGCGAGCTGAGAAGCTACTTTGTCGGCAACTTCTTCAGCTACTGAACCTTGAAGGGCATCTCATGGCTCTTTCTGGAGATCCCTCTGTAGTCTCGCAAAATGTGTGAGGTAGTTCAGCAATCTGTGAGAGAAGGCCGCTGAAGACAAATGCCCTTTTCCATACCTGTCCATAGTCCTGGACTTCTTGTTCAGGGGATGGATAGAAGATAACGTCTCCGAAAGTTCCTTCTTAGTGGCCGCCACCACAACCATGGCATCGACTGGGAATCCCTTCACAAAAAAAGATTTGTCAGGGGGGACATGATAAATTTCTTTGGCCTCCTAGGAGTAGGCTCTATGGAATCTGGGGACTCCCACGCCTTTCGAGAAACCAGCTCAAGGAGCTCATCAAATGGCAGAGTCACCCAAGAGGTGGAAGGTTGAGACTCAAAGGCTTTCAGATATATGGACTCCTCCGCCAAAGGGTTAGTGGACTTCAGCCACCTCTCTGTTTTAACATTTCCAGAATGTCTCCAAAGGAGACATCATTGGAAGATGACAGTGGGGACTCTTCTCCCTCATCAAGGTCTGTATCACAAGTGATGGATTCCTCCAGTCTTTCTCTTGCATGTTTTCTTCCAAGGGACCTCTTCAGAAGGGTATTCTGGGGAGGTTTTGGAAGAGTGTGGGGGGGTTACCCTGTGGGATGTCCTGAGGACTAGGGTCTCTGCGTCACTGTGGGTGGAGGGGTAAAGAAGTAGGCATCGATGCTCTAGAGGGAGGAACATCTGTAGAGGACTGTGGACTCATCTGTGGAGACAGCACGCTCCTCATAACATCAAATGCCTCCCAATCCCTGATCTGAAGGGATCCCTGGATTAGAAGGACCCTTCGGAACCAAGTACAACAGACCCAAGGCTGAGATAAGAGCCGAACTCACCCGAGCCGAGGCCCTGAGAGGTAAAGTCATATCCGACTCACTTCCCCATACCTAACTGGAGAGTGTTTGCTCCTAGAACCCTCCGAGAAAGTCCAAGCCGTGGTTGAATCCATGGAACCCATGGTTGGTCTCGGATTCAACACTTCCACTAGTACCAACTCAGGTCCTTCTGACTCAGAAGCCAATGGTTGGATCAGAGGAGGATTTAGAGCAGAGGGAGTGGATGTTGTTGGATCCAAAGACCTGGAGGTCGGATCTAACAATAATTTGGTCAGCACTGGTGTCTGTAACAGCCTCTGTATCACCCAATCCACATCATCTGAAAGACTCCTGGAAGATCTGGTCAAGGGAGTGGGAGATTTAGTCTTTAATATAGGCGGTCTCAAAATAGGGGAGACCAGCTCCTAAGCTCAAACTCCACTGGCACTGAACAAGAAGGTGTCGAAGCCGATGGTGCTGTGTCTGATCCAATAGATTTTGGATCTGAGGAGGACAGATGAGGAATCATCCAAGGATGAGGATAAGGAAGGTCATCTGAAGATTTGTCTGACTTGTCAGACTTTGCAGAAGTGGACTTATCTGACCTAGAAGAATCCATACCTTCTTCCAGTGCCTCTGTGAAGGGGATTTTAAGTAGGCCTCTAAAGATTAGTTTATTTGTCATCTCCAGGAGGGCTCTATGATTAAAAGAGTGACAAACAGAGCACGACTCCTGGAGATGGACTGCCCCGAGGCAATAAACACAAAGGGTGTGGTTTAATGCTGAGAGGCATCTTTTTCCTGCATCTCTCACACTTCTTAAATCCCACAGGTTTAGAATCCTTACCAGACATCTTACCAAAGACAAAAACAACAGTAACAAGGAAAAAGGAAGTTCACAACCCTCTAACTAAAACGGGTCCTAAGGAAAAAGGGATACAGACTTTTTTTTTGGTTCAATCCTCTAACTTAAACAGGTTGAGCTACTAAGGCCACCACAACACAAAGAAAAATTACAAGCTCTACAGGAAATAATCAAGGACACAGCCTTCTAACTTAAACAGACTCTGGTACAGTTCTCTAATTTAAACGAACTTTACAAATCACACACCAACTACACTGAATAGCAAGCTGGGAAAGGGTATAAACAAGAAACACAAGGCCTAGCGAAAAAACGATGGCCAATATCAAAAAACAGTCCAAGAATGAAAAAACAATATCACAAATAGCACTAAAAGCCTACAGATCTATGGTAATTCAAGGAACAGTGACTAAAAATTATCGAAAATATCAAGAAAAGAGTTATACTTAGCTAGAGCTAGCAGACAAACGCCCGATCTGTTTAGTGGCAAATGAGACCTGGGAATGGTTCCAGTGCATTCTGGCATAGGACCTCGAGCTTGAAAATAAAGGCCGAGACAGATCCGAGGATCATATCCGACCCCTATCAAGTAAGAATGAAGGCGAGATAGGACAACATCACATCCTGAGATTTTTATGCTGTACTAGAGAAGTTGGAAGGAACTGACTATTAATTTTATGAAAGCACAAATAAGCAACTGGACTGGTATTCCACAATATGAACTGTTAATTGAAAGAGCACATCGTGTGCATACTCCAAATCTGGTTACTAAAAAGCAACCTAGACCCGTAACAGTAAAAATGCAGTCTTATCAACAGAAGGAGCTGATTCTGGCAAAACTGTGGCAGAAAGATAACGTGCTAAAAGTGGGAGATAGCAGAGTGTTTGTGGAGAATAATGTGCAATAGCCAAATGAGCAGTAATTATATTCGATTAATTAGGGAATATCAAAAAGCAGGTGTGAGATTCAAACTGCTGTACCCAGGCATCTTCAAACTGTTTTTTTCCTTGAGGGGCAAAATCACTTTTTGATGAAGTACATACTAAGGAGGAAATTCAAAAGTTTGTCTAACAAAGAGTGAGATGTGAATCAGAGAAATTTCTGCTTTGTGTTCTCCTGGTGGTAAGGACTACAGAGTGACTGAGCCTGTTAATTCTTTTCACTGTTTAAATTGCCTGAGGGAAGGAAGAAAACATAAGAATCTGGAATATGCTGGAAATGAAACAGACACAGGATTTGGGAGACGGAGATGAACAGGATTAAAGCTAGTAACTTGGAAATCTATAATTCTGTGATGATACAACAATAATTATACTTGTGAAACATGACAGAACAGAACAATCTGAAAATATTGAACTTTCTTGGACTTTTGTGGGGAACTTTAAAGCTTATACCCTGTTTCATATTATTAATGTTCGGAGAATAAAATTAGTTATCTGTAAACAAACAAATGTGGGAGAACAAAGTAATAATTATATTTGTGAAACACAGCGGACAAGAGGAATTCGAAATATTGGATATTTGTGGACTTTGTTAAATTTGTAGGAGACTCTAAAGCATATGCCCTACATTGTGTCATTAAGCTTCTGAGAACTACTTTGAAGGCGGAGGAGATGGGAGAAAGTTAAATGTACATAAAACAAATTTATTGTTTTCTCAATATTAAAATGGTAATGTTTAAATATTGCATGATTTTCTTAGCAAGGTACGAAGTAAAGCTTTTTCAGTTCTTTTTTTTAATGTAATGGAGATATTAATATAAACAGGTGCTTTTTTCCCCCTCCCTTTTTCTCTAGTTTTACCTGCTCAGTTTTAAGAAATGTAGACACTCCGATGTGAGACGGAGACAGGAACAGTCTGGTTGAGAGAGTATGGTAAAATAAAAATTAGTGTGTTTTTTCACATGCTTGCATAGGCTAATGTTTGTGTTAACCCTGGGATTTATCCAGCAACAAGTACACTACAAAACATATAAAAGGAAAATAATATTGATTATTATAAGTTTTTTTTCCTGGTAAACAAGGTATCTTTAGCAGTTTGGTTTGCATGCCACCAGAAGAAAATCTGATACAGAGAGATCATCATCAGCCCCCTTTTTTTCCATTTTCTACATGGGTCGGGGTTACCTTGTTAGCTGTCACCATCTCTCTTGATTCAGTGCCACACTGCTGCCTTCTTCAACACTCATGCCTGACTGTCACAGATCTTCTTTCACACAATCCATCCACCTCTTTGCTGGACGTCCTTGTTTCCCCTTACCTTCTTCCTGTTAGACCCAAATCTTCTTCACCAGATTGTCTCCTGCTTTTCTGCACATGTCCGAACCACCATAATCTGCTCTCTTTGATCTTTTCTGCAACTGGAGCTAATTTGGCTTCTGCTTTTATGTCCTCATTTCTTTGTCTATCCCACAGTGTGCATCCTACCACCCTTCTCAGGCTCTTCACTTCCATCACCTCTAGCTTTTTCATCTGGTCTGCCTTTACTGCCCAGGTTTCCGTGCCATACAAAAGTACTGGTCACACCACTGCCTTGTATATCTTACTTTGCAGCTTCTTTGGCATTCTTCTGTCATAAACTACACCAGAGACTCTATGCTAGTTGGCTGCAGCCCCTCTGATTCTAGCTTTGACTTCTTCATTCAGACTTCCCCTCTCCTCAACCACCCCTCCCCATATACTTGAAGCTATTTACCTGTTCCACTATTTTCCCTTCTATCTTAATTCTCAGCTTCTCCTGATTTCCCGAATTTGCTGTCATTACCACTGTCTTATCTGTGCTTAGTTTCATCCCATGTGCCTTCAGTTTTGCATTCCATTTCCCTATCCTTCATTGAAGTTCTTGCTCAGAGTCTGCCTGTAATGCCACATCGTCTGCATACAGTAACTTTGTTGATCTGTCCCCTCCAACCAATTTGCTGATGTAGTCCATCTCCAGTACAAACAGCAGTGGGCTCAGAGCTGAACCCTAGTGTACACCTACTCCTATTGGGAATCCCTCTGTGAGGCCGAATACGGTTCGTACTGGAGTCATTGGGTCCTTGTACACAGTCTGCACTAATTCTACCAATGTTTTTGGGACTTTGAACCACTGCAGTACTGCCCAGATCAGCTTTATTGGGACGTTGTCATATGCTTTCTCCAAGTCTAGGAGTGCCAGTTAGACTCTTTTCTTCATCTCTAGCTTCTTCTCAACTATATGTCTCACTGCAAACATCAGGTCAGTTGTGCCGCATACTGATCTGAATCCAAACTGCTCTCCACCCATCTTACATTCTACTACTCTGCATGTCCTTTTATCAATCACCCTCTCCAGAACTTTCATGCAATGAGATAAAAGTTTGACGCCTCTGTCCTGCCCACAGTTGTGGATGTCCCCTTTGTTCTTGTACACTGACACGAGTATGCTTATTTTCCAGTCATCTGGGATAAGCCTTTCTCTCCACACTGCTACGAGTACCCTCAGGAGCCATTTCTCCCCTATCTCACCCAACATCTTTATTATATCTGCTGTGACCTCATCTGAGCCTGCTGCTTTCCCTGACTTCATTTTCCTTAGTGCTATTCTTACTTCTAGGGTGGGTTTCTCTTCTTCTCTCATTGTAGGCTGTTTCTGGGGCAGTACAGCTTCTGTGGAGTTTTCTTCATACAGAAGCTGCTGGAAATACTCCTTCCGTCTGCCTTTGATTTCCTGTGGACTGGTGAGCAGGTTGTTGCTGGCCTTCCTTATGAAAGGTGTCTGACTATCTTCTTTATCATTCTGTCTTTGCCTTGCAACCTGATATAGTTTCTTTGTACCACATATCATGGATTCTACCCCAGTGCTTTTCCTCATTAGGAGGAAGTCTACCTGAGTTGCATTTTGGCTACTCTTGTATGTGATCTTGTGACCGTCTCTCTTTCTGAACTATGGACCTCATAAATAAAGATATTGGGGACCTACAGACAGTGGATCCTACCCAGTTCGGCTTTGTTAAGGGCAGATCCTGCCTCTTAAACCTGGTCAATTTCTTTGAAACAGTCACCAAGGCCATTGATGAGGGGAAGGTGGTCCACACAACCTACCTGGACCTCGCAAAAGCCTTCGATACAATACCCCACTCGGGCATTATAGATAAGCTCACCAGCTTAAATATAAACCCCTATGTCACTAAGATGGGTTGTAAACTGGCTCAAGGACAGAACCCACACGGTTAGAATTGCTGGAGCCATGTCAGACTCCAAACCAGTTACAAGTGGCGTCCCACAAGTCTCAGTCCTGGGACCTCTCTTGTTCGGTATATATTTCTCGGAGGTACAGGCCAACATGGAAGGACTGTGGCTGACCAAGTTCGCAGATGACTGCAAACTGGGCGCCATAATCGAATCTCCAGCCGACACAAGCATCCTCCAAAAGGGCCTCACAGAAACAGACAACTGGTGCCAGAGCCATGGCCTCAAGCTAAACGCCAAAAAGTGTATTGTCATCCCCTTTGGCAAAAATAAAGTGCCCACAAATTACCACATACATGGTAATCCATTAAGTACAGAAGAAGTAATTAGGGACCTGGGGACCCAAGTTGATAGCAATCTCTCATTTGATAACCACGTGGCCAAAGTGGTTAGAAAAACATTTTATATAGCCCACCTAATCAAGAAGGGATTCACATCTAGATCAGGGGAGGTCATCGTGCCTCTTTACTCATCCCTCATCAGGCCCATAATTGAGTACAATGCCCCTTTTGGGATGTACCTTACCAGACACCTGCAGCAACTGGAAAGACCCCAAAAGTACCTCACCAAGAGGATCAAAGGGCTCAAACAGATGCCATATGCTGCCCGGTTAAAGAAACTCCAGCTGTACTCAGTGGCATACCGCCTGCTCAGAGGCGATCTGTGCCTGACGTATAAAGCCATGTCCAACCCGGAATTAATGGACATGCTGCACCTCAGAAAACCCAAATCCCATCGAGCTACGCGCTCGAGAGACTTGAACCTCGGCAATGAAATAAATAGGACATGCTGGAGGGACAGATTCATAACCCAGATGCTCCCTTCACTCTGGAATAAAATCCCAGTCCAGGTTAGGCAGAGTCCCTCATTGACCCTCTTCAAGAGGAATCCTGATGAGTGGATGGGAGATCGTAGGTTTACCTCGGGTACCACTTCTGTGTCACTGTTAGACAGAGGCACAGTACACTAACCTCGAAAAAGGGCATAGCAAAATGAATTTAAAATGTGTGGCGAAAGCCAAACACACTCTGGCTAGGCTTATAAATGCCCTAGGGCAGATAGCCTAGTATGAACCTATGAACCTGTGTGTTGGTTACTATCAAGCCATTTGCCAGACAGAAGTCTAGAAAGCCCCCCCCCCTTTATTCCTGTTGCCTGCCTATGTGGACCCAAGGCAGTCCTTATATCCTGTTCTGTCTATCCCGATATGTGCATTCAAGTCACCCATTATCAACACCAATTCATGCTGATAAAGAGAAATGGCTTGGAGAAAATGTTTACTGAAAGCATTCAAGTGTTTTCTTAGCTGGAAGGGCTATAAAGATAAGACAAAAATCAGACAGCATTTACTAAAAGCACAGGCTGTATCATGTGTCATAGCATGAATTACCTTTATTTTTGGGTTGCTCTAGCCTGTGGGTGTGGCTATCATTTTAGAGTGTGTTCTTATTATGTATAGAGTTTTGTGTATTATTATTATTACGTTACTAGTTTTTACAGGGGTATTTGGGGTGTATTTTTATTTGAGGGTTTTCAATAAAACAAACAATTCTGCAAGATGTGACAGGCTCAAATGGAGATGACAAGAAACAATTGTATAAAAGATTAACCTGCCAAATGGTGCATGCACTGAATACAAAAGCTGGAACCATACATTTGACAAAAAAGCTCTTATGCATAAATGGTGGTAAGAATAATCCCGCAAGAACATGATTCTTTCAATAATGTGTTTAAACGTTAATGTTCTCACAGATAAATACAAAAACGAAAGAGTAGTGAATTATATTAAAAAATGTACAGTGCAAGTAGCTATGCTACAGGAGACACACTTGGAAAGAAATGAACATGTGAATTTGATAAAGAAAGGTTTTCAGGATGGTTATTTAGCAGCATATCTGAGGCAAAGGAAGAGAGGAGTACTTATATTAATTGCAAGAGGAGCTCCAATAGTAACAGAAGAAAATATAAAAGGCAATAATGGAAGGCTTACAGTATTAAGGGGCTACTGGAAAAGGAGAAGAATTACACTGGCATGTACTTGTATTCCACAGAAAACTGCCATAATGGAGCTTAAGAAAATTCTGGGAGGAATAATCACCTTTCATCAAGAAACATTACTTATAGGTGGGGACTGGATTTTGATTTGCAACAGGGAAGATGTGTTTGGGGGGCCCAGAAGGGAAAATATAACAAAAGAGGGTAGATTTTTTAAAGAAAGTTATGAAAATATTTAGCATGGATGATGCGAATTCAGTACTAGGAGTTCAGAGTGAATTTACATAATATTCACCAAGATATAAAAATTGGGCTAGGCTAGATGGAATATACATTTCACAAGAACATGTGCATTTAATTGAAGGTCTTGATATGCTCCCAGTAACTATTTCAGATCATGCACCAATAATTAAAATAAAAACACAGGGTAATGAAATAAAAATGACACTCTGGCGCTTTCCACCTATCCGTTGAAAAGAGAGGAATTTAAGGAATGGGCAGAGGAAATTATTTAGGCGCTACTAGCTAAGATATAAATTTCTTCTGAAAATATAGGTAGAGAGTGGGATAAAATTAAAGTGGAACTTGAAAACATGGTGGAAATAAAAGAAAGAGATATGGTTAAGAAGTAACAAGAATTACATAGAGGGACTGACAAGGGTTAAAGTACTGCAAAATAGGGAGAATCTCATAGAACCAGAGAAGGAGCAACAGCAGAATCCTAAACAGAAAATAAGGAATTTCCTCGATAACATGCATGACTTTAAAAAGATTGCCATTAAGCAACTGTTTTTTGATAATAACCCTAGAGCATTTTTTAGCACAACTACTCAGGCAACAGAAAACAGAAAGGGCGGTCACCAAGCTTAGGGAGCCAATAACAAGGAATATAACAAGGGAACCTGTAGAAGTATGAAAGTCTGTATAAAGCAGAGTAATATGGAAATAAAGAAAAGGTACAAATAGAAATGTTTATGGAAGAATTAAATATGCCCAGGCTAGAAGTAGAAGAGGCTCAATTACTGACAGGATAGTAGATGATGAGATAAAACTGGTGATATATAACCAATCTACAAGAAAGTCCCCAAGGAATAGATGGTATTCCTGTGGAGGTTTGAAAGCTAGGAGGGAAAAAACTGATAAAGATCTGGAAGGTTTTGCTTAATGGCATTTTAAGAAAAGAAGACGTACCAACATCCTGGAAGAAAGTGGTAGTAGCTGTAATACCTAATGAGGGTAAAGATCCATCAGATCCAGTCTCATACAGGCCCATTTTGATTGTAAATCATGATTATAAAGTGTTAATGTCTATAATGGCAAAAAGGATGGCAAATGTGATGCCAAAATTGATAAATATAGATCACTGTGGTTTTGTGGAGTGGAGACAAACATTTGACATTAATAGAACAGTGATGATCCAGAGGGAAGCAGAATGCAGGGGAATACCACTGTTGGTAGGTCTTGATGCAGAGAAAGCATTTGACATGGTGATCTGGGACTTGATAAGCAGAGCAATGGAAGCATTTGCAATCCTTGAAAAAATAATAAGGTTGATTAGGAGGATATATGAGGGATTGGAGGTGAAAAAGTGGCTTCAATCCTCTCTGATAATCTCTGCTTGAGCAGAGGAACTAGGCAGGGGTGTCCTCTTTTCCCTTTGTTGTTTGTATTATATAGAACCACTATCAAAAAAAATAAGGGGCTCAGAAATTCAAGGATATAGTTGGTATGGTAGTCACGAGAAGCTGGCTCTATTTGAGGATGATATTATTTAATACTTGACATACTGCGGTGGTGGTGCTGCAGTAGCATTGTTGCCTCACAGTTAGACGTTGCCCGTTCGATTCTCAGTTAGAGCGTCTTCTGTGTAGCGACATGTGTGAATGGGCGTTCCTTCGTTGAAGGTTGTGCATTAGGCCTGGCAAGCCAGTACATAAAAATCTACTGCCAATCATTAGCAGACCGGAGTTCCGCTGTGGCGACACCTAACCGGGAAAAGCCGAAAGACACAAACAAATTATTTTATACTTGACATAACTAGAAAGGGACATTACAGTGCTGTGGAATATAATGAGACAATTGCAAACCTTTTCAGGATACAAAATTAATGAAGCCAAAAGCAATAGTGGTAAATTATGTACCCACATACAAAATGGTTCAGAGGGCAGCCGCTGTGGTGCAGTGGTTAGCGCTGTCACCTCACAGCAAGGTTCTCCGATTTGATTCTTGGCTGGGGTGCCTTCTATGCACAGTCTGCATTTCCTCCTCCTGGTCATGTGGGTTTCCTCCAGGTGCTCTGGTTTCCTCCCACACTCCAAAGACATGCAGCAGGTGGATTGGGGACACTAAAATTGGCCCTATGAGTGAGTGTGTGTGCGAGTGAGTGGTACAGGTGAACTACCACAGCAAGGCTAGCCACCCAGCGGTGTAAACCTTGGCTGGAGATGACTGTCACTGTTGAAGTGACACCACGACCCCATGTGCAAAAATGGGAAAAAGGGTCAAGGATTTATAGATGGATACAAATTGGTTCAGCAATATCCGTATTTAGGAGTATGGATTAAAAATGATACCAATGTAGCAGCTAGAGATGTGTGGGAAGAGACCAAACAAGGGATGGTATGGAGATTGAGAAATGGAATCTCTCTTACATGGATATTGACAGTGAGATACAAGCAGTTAAAATGTTTTGAGTCCCTTTAGTCTTATGTACAGATCAAGCATGTTTTTGTCGACGAGTGGAGAAGTTGTGGATGGTAATTAATAAAGAGTTGAAGGATTTTATCGGGGTGGGGGGACAGCAAGAGTCAAGTGGGATGGGTTTGTTCTTCCAATAGAACAGGGTGGACTGGTATTACCTGATTTGAGGCAGTATTCGGAGCGACACAGATGGGGCTCCTACACATAGCACAAGCAGAAAACTCTAACTCAAGATGGAAGGGGATGATGAGGAAACAGGAGGGAAGTTCAAGTAACAGGGAGAGACTGGGATTTTTGACGCAAACCTTTAAGAAGAAGAACAATAACCATGTAGAGTATTATGTTCATGGAGTGGCAGGGGTTGTTCTGGGAACTAGCCAAAATAAGAATGGAGAAAGATTCTGCCAATGGGGTGACTGCAATTAAGTATACAGACAATAGGCAATAGGGAGTGAGAGTATATTGGAGAAAACTGGCAAAAGAACCAAGATACTGGTAGCAAATAACTAGAGAGAGAAAGGTAAAAGAATGGGAAGACACTAAGAACTTATTTGGACTGCATGTTAGAGATTGCCTTCCATATCAAGGATTGGTATCAAGAGTACAGGCAAAGAGAAAGAAATACGGGGGGGGGGGTCCTAGATGAAAGACCAGCACTGGTTGAGTTCTTCATAGAATAGAAGTGGCTGTTAAGAAAGGAATAATTAGTAGAGCATATAAAATATTGCATGATAATTATAAGAATCAATCAGAAGAGATAAGGAAGAATTGGGAAGAGAGACTGGATAAGCAATTCACAAAGAAACAATGGGGGGACGTCTCCCAAATATGCAACAAAATCTAGATGATTTAGGATCTTTGCCTGGAAGTGATATTTTTATACCCCAAGCAGGCTCCAAAGAATCTTTCCTAAGGTAGACAGCAAATGCTGGAGATGTGATGGGGAAGAAAGAGGTAACTGGGAACATATTTTCTGGGAATGTAATGAGTGGGCTAACTTTAAAGATTCCCTGCAGACCGCTTTGTCAGAGATGCTGGGTGAGCAAATTGGAGTGACTAGGTAAATGATTTTTTGGGCTATGATACAGAGCTGGAATTGCCTAGACATAGTAAGGCCTTGCTGAGTCTAATTATGATGGCTGACAAAAAAAGCAATAACTACAAAATGGAAATCAAAGTCTTAACCAACTTTTCTAGAAGTAACAAAGATAGTAATGGAGATAAAACAACTGGAACTGGGATTTTTAAAAAAGGAGTAGGAGTAAATTACACAAAAAAAATGGGAAATGTAGGACCACTACAAGCAGAGGAGGAACAATGTTTAAAAGAAGGCAGAATTTGAATGAGCTATGCAACGGTTGACTGACAATAACTGGGTATATTAAAAGTGATGTATAATGGTTGCAGCTACAGTTGTGTTGGCACAGCTTGTAAGGTATAATGTTTGCAACTGACATTGTGCCACTGTGATTTATTTTCATTTATATAAATGTAAGACTGTCTGCGTTACACCTTGATTTAATAAAGATGTTTCTTGTTTAAAAAAAAAAAAAAAAAAAAAATTCTCTCTTTACTTGGTATCACACAGACTTCTGAGAGGTGATCTTTGTCTGGCATACAAGCTATCCCTGGACCCTGTTTTGATGAACCTTCTGCACATCAGTTAAACAAGCAACATCAGAACTGACAGATTAAAAGACCTAAATTTTGCTTTCAACAGAAATAGGACATGTTGGACAGACAGACATGTTTCTCAGAGAATTTCTGTTCTCTGGAATAGGCTCCCCATCCCTGTGAAACATAAATTCACCCCTCGTCTGCTGCTTATGTCTCTGATGGATAGAGAAGTCAGAAATCACCTTCTATATAAATCAGATTTGTAGATCACATTTGAGCTGAATGGCTAGACTTATAATGGCCCTAGTGTTCATTAACCTAGTGTACACCTTTGAACCTATCAGAACGTCCGCAGAGGCTCCTCACTACAAGAATAAAGGGTGTAAGTAACATGTCCTTTGCAGACCGCCTCAAAGACCTATCCCTGTATTCTGTCTCATACAGGCTGATGAGGTGAGATCATTGCTTGGCATACAATGCATTGAAAGACCCCACTCTGATGCACTTCCAGCATATCTGCCAAATAAACAGCACCAGAATTACCCAGTCCAACGACTTAAACCTTGATTATGACATAAGTAGGACCTGCTGGAGAGATAGGCATGTATCCCAAAGACCACCCCTACTCTGTAACAGGATCTCCATCTATATGAAGTACAGTTCCTCCCTAACCCAATTCAAGTGCAACTTGGACAACTGGTTGTGAACAGGAAATTCATCCTTGGTTTGGCACCTATGTCTTTAATGGACAGAGGCAGACAGCAAATGTTTCATCTCACAGAACCCTGCTTGCACTTATCAAGGGTACCAGAACTTGTCAGAAATCTGGGATGCATGGCTAGGTTTAAAAAGGGTTGCTAACCACACCTATGAACCCTGACTCTTTCTGGTCATGTGGAACCTTTCAGATAGCATTTTTTGTGAAAGGCTGACACCTTCCTTCTAGCAGCTTGTTTCAGATGGGTGGGATATTATGCAAGGGTAATGACAGTGGATACGCCCATGTGAAGAAGACAATTCAATATCCTCTAGATGTTACTGCCACAATTTAGTTATTCTTCAGGAGTGATTACTAAGTGGGAATGTGAAAAGGCAAACAGACCCCAAATGTCTCCATAGTAGGACAACTAAGAAAGCCTTAGGGATGCTGCTGTCTCCACTGGTAGGTGTACCATGCTCATCAAGTGATTGCCAAGGATTCTTCCTCTCTCAGCCCAACTCTTTTGGAAGTGGTCTTCAGAATTAGGGTTCACCCAAGACTGCTATTTTTTTCTGACGTATGCCATGCCTGAAATACATCTGACACTGGTTCCTCTGCATTCTGGAAAAGAGGAATTGAGATGTCAAACTCAGAACCCACAGCAGAGAAGGTTTTGCACTCCTTCTCCAGACTTTCAACATATGCCTTGCTGTCAGGGCAAATATGCAAGAGTCCTCAAAAGGGGAGCTCAAGAGTTTCCTCTGCAAAATCTGTGAGCCTTAGCTATTCGTGCTAGCAAGTTGTGATCCTGAATACTGTAGTTCTTACCAAACCTTCAACAGCATTATATATTACCCACATCACAAGGTTTGAGATACTGGAAAAATTAGCATGACTATGATGCCACCTTCTCTTTCATAGGTCTTTCTAACAACTGCCTCTACTAACTTCTGTTCACTGATGAGATCTCACAAGCTCCACAAAATAGTTTAAAGCCTTCAAAGATAAAGCACAGGATGTGTAAACTTGCTTCTTTAAGCAGTCCACCACTCTGAACACTTTATTGGGAGGATGGACTGTTGCACTCTAGGATGTTAAAACTTTTCTGAGGGTAGCTGCTAAACTTAAAGTGTTTGCTGTGTCTCCAAACAAAATGTCCACTCTTTAGAAAGCAGCAGGACATAGTTGGCTTTCCTGGCCACAGGGTTACCATATCTCAGCTTTTCCAAGCTGCACTGGCAGTAACTTTAAGCATGTCCACCATAAAGACAGACTACCTAGGAGGGCTGTTGGGCAGACTGAAAAAGCTTCTGTAGTGTCCTCTATAAGAAGGACATGGGGTTGATAGGCCATGCCTCCTCTGTCTCATCATCTATAAGATGTCCTGGAACTTGGTATCTTTAGAGATGTTGAGAAGTCTGCAGCCTTCTCGTCAGACATCCAGAGTGGGAACCTACCTACTTTTTATTGTGCAAACTGTCTTCCTGGCATCTTCAAGGAATGTGGGCACAGTCTACTGAGAAGGAAGATATGCATGTGGTGTCTGATGATGTGAAGGGGGGTTTCAAAAGACCATAAGTACATCTGCCCTGCTGTATAACAAGAGGCATATAAGAGGGCTCATTAAATGATTGCTCTGTAGATACAGCAGGTGGCAGCATCAAGGTAGGTAAAGTCATCAGAAGAATCCCTTTCAAAGATGTTTGTAGATCTGACACACAGCTCAACATGAATTTCTGAATCAGAGCTGAGAACCCTGGCACCAACATCAATATCAGATAATGCAGTACTGAAGGAGACAGTAGGAACCCAAGCATTAAAGCAAGATGCTCATTAGAATCTGCAGTGATGATGATACATTAATATCCAAGCAAACTCTGTGCACAGAGGGAGAAAGCTTTGAATGCACTGCATGTGACCCAAGTCTGATTAATGGCTTGAATGCTTATAGGAGCTGGCCAGGAAAGATGGAAATGAGTGGCCACTGCCAACTTGCCCATCCTGGGGGATGTTGTGGCTCTGGCTCAACACATGGGTAACACTTAGTGCAGCGTTGAGTCACTGAGCCCATGCTGTCAACGTGTGCTAAAACACTAAGAAACATGACATGTGAAAACATGGTTCTCCTCATGTAGCAGCATCTGCAGTCTCAGAAGTGTCATGGGGTGCTCTAAAGGGGGAGAGGCTAGGCCATCTCCTAAGACCAGCAAGCTGGTCCATTCCCTACCAATCATCTCTAACCAGGGAACAAAGAGCTGATGAGGATTCTTGGGCAAGAATGAATGAGCGGTAGGGCTCCCATCCAGCTTGGTAATATGCAGCTCCTGTTCTACTGGAATGAAAGGGATAACTGGGTGAAGGTAGGGGAGCTACTGAGCAAAGTTCTGTGGGGAAGCAAAAAAAACAAGAGCGTCCATGGAGCATGCAATGGTGGGGCCACTGATGCCAAGGTATACATGGCTGTAAACAGCATCACTAACATAGACACTAATATTGGTACTCGCACCAACTTTGAAGCCAAGAGGGCTGATACAAATCTCAAAACATGCACTAATACAAAGGTGCCAGCAAAGAAAATCCTTAACAATTTGCGGAACAGGAGAAAACACAGCTGAGGTGTCCTTATTCCCCAAAACAAGTAGGAGGAACGGTGGCAAAGCATCTTTTTTCCACAACAGAGCTTCTGTCAAACTGGAAAGATGGGTGCTTGGATAATCCCCAAGTGCATAAGTTTTGGTGCTTATGCTCTGTGACATGTCTTTGTCAACTCTCATGTTTGAAAGGCTCTGAGCTTTAGACAACTATACCACAGGAGAAGAATCCAATTTTTAATCAACCTATGTCACCACTTTTCTAACCACATAATCCTTTCTTCAAGTTTATAGTCAAAAACTTTCAGCTACACTAGTGTATGTTAGAGTTGTATTTAATCTGTCCTCCAAACTGAAGACTCTTTCCCCTTTCACTGTACACTTGCACACTACTGCCCCCCCCCTCCATTTCTCTCTTCCTATAGTACTCCTAGGTCAATTACTTAAAACTACTTTCTCTTGGAAAATGTTTACCTGTGTACCTGCAGCCCACACTTCTTTTGTTTTTCCCTGCAAAAGTGGTGATCCTTTTCACCACTCTGTACTAAATTAGTAGTATAACATCTGTAGTTATTAGGAAAATACTGCACCACACTGACCTGGAATTAACTTAGCTTGGTTTTCCTGTTTTCTTTTTAGCAGCTGGCCTAGTCCAGTTTTTCTGACTCACAACCTTGCATTACTTTCTGTCTACCCCCCCTCCCCCATCTTGAACCTGCACACCTCCCCTCCCACTCCTGCTTAATTACAGAGGTATCAAAAAAACTGATGTAGAAAGGCACCATCTTTTGACTTAGCTTTTCTGCCTTGCTTCATAGGAATCCCCAGTAGTGTGCTCACATGTAAGTACACTTACTATATTCTACTAAACTGCTACTGCCCTGTTAACAGCTCCTATCACCTGTTACCCTCTGCATCCTTCTAATTTCAGACACAGTGCCTTATGCCAGTGCATCCTTACCTCTGAGCTAGTTCTCAGCTTCACTTACTGCTGGCTTTCTACCTTCTCCTTGGGTCTACCTGCTCCATTCACCCTGCGGGCTCACTCCGCTCCCCTACCCTGCCCCCAATTCTCACCCGCCCCCACTACTCCTACTTTTATTTCAACTACTCCCCACCCACTCAACACAGCCATCCCGTCAAAAACTTCCTCTCTTTGCACCTCCTCCTTTCACCCACAGTAATTAAATACATTACTAATTAAAGACATCACTCTTTCACTACCCCCTCTCACCCCACAGCTCTTCTCTCTAACTACAAATCCTCCCATATTAAACTACCTTCTTCCAACCATGCTTTCCTTACCATTCTTAACACTCCAAACCCCCATCTCCCTCCTACTACTCCAAAAAACTTTATACCACGCCAGCTCCTATACCTGCAATCAGTTTCCACTCTCTACTCCTTTCCATACTTGCACACAAAACCATCTCCTCCCTCACACAAATAATCATTTCTTTTCTATCTCCTCCTTTCTGTTTCAGCTCAACCCCTGCACCTTTTTAATCTTAAAATTATTTTCACTACTGCAAAGACACTTGCTCTTAAACAAATAATAAACCATCCAGAATACCCTAAATCCAAACCCAAACACACTAAAATAACTTCCTTCAATAACCTCGGCTTAGCTGGAGACATTCACCCCAACCCCAGACCTAACCCACTCACAAATAATTATCACACCCTTCCTCTAACCTTTCACCCCCCTACAATACTCGTACATTTTTTACACTCAATGCCCAGAGTCTCAACAACAAAGGACATCAGTTTCAAGCATGGCTAAGTCATAACCAACCTGATACTGTAGCCATCTCTGAAACTTGGCTCAAACCCCACATCTCTGACTCTTGAAATCCTAACCTCCGGATTTCACACTCTTAGATGTGACTGCCCAAAGAAAAAAGGTTGAGGTGTTGCATTAATCTGTTCCAATCTACTTACCTTAATTCCCCTACTAAACCCCATTCCTAAATTTGCCAATGCAGAACTAACAGTCAGTCTATTAAAAATGAATAATCACAAAAGCCTCTGTATCATTGCCCTTTATATCCCACCCGGAAATAACGTCTCAACCCTTGAAGACATACTCCAATGGGCCTTGGCTAAAATTAACCTTGAAACTTACATACTGGGCAATGTAAACATCGATTGGAATATAATCAACAGTCCCATGCCCTCCCTGTCCATTAACCTCTAACTTTACTCAAGTAATCCACTCCATCACCAGACCCAATAAAAAATCCCCCAGGATCCACTCTTGATTGGATCTTAGTCTCCCATCCAAATAAAATTACCAACTCTGGCACCATCCCTGATTCTATTAGTGACCACCTCCCAGCATTCATTTACCATGCAACCACCTCCCATCCACACCAACATCAATATATTCAGACCCACAACCTTAGTAAATTTGACCCCAAAAATCTTCTCTATCTCAAACAAATGAATTGGAATATTCTAAACACCTTTTCACTCAATAAAGCCATAGACCACTTTAATTCTACTTTCATAGACGCTCTAAATTCCCTAGCTCCACCAAGGAAAAAAAGAATAAAAACTATAACTGCCCCTTGGCTACCAAAGAAACAAAGCAAATTATACATCAGAGAGACAAATCCTGGAAGCTTTACCAAATGAATAAACTTCCCGAAACCCTTCTCCAATATACACAGCTCCGTAACTTTGCAGAAAAAGAAATCTTCAAAGACAAAAAAACCTACTACATTAAGCTCCAGTCAAACCATCCCCAAAACCCTAGGCTTTTTTGGAACTCCATAAACTCACTCCTCAACCCAGGCACCAAAAATAACCCATGTCCGGACCCAAGTAAATCTGACCTCGAATTAGCTTCACTACTCTTTCGTTATAGAGACAATATCTGACCTAAAAAAATGTTTCGCAACGACCCATCTCCTCTACATTCCACCTCATCTAAGTCCCCAAATAATTTCCCCCCTATGTTTGAACTTAAACCTGCCTCCACAAACTACATAAAAAGACTTCTATCCAAACTTAAACCCTGCTCCAATGCACCTGACAACATCCCCTCTTATTTTCTCAAGTCTGCTGCCGATGGTATAGCTCTCCCAATTTGCATCATAATTAATAGATCTATAAAGGAATTCTATATCCCTAAACTCTGGCATTCCACCTTTATTCTTCCTCTCCACAAGGGAGGCAAAAACACTAACATTTCAAACTTCCATCCTATAGCACTTCTCTCTCCAATCTCCAAAATCCTAGAAAAATGCATCCACCTCCAACTTATGCCTTTTCTGACTAAAAACCACCTTCTTACCCCTACCCAACATGGCTTCCGACCAGAACATAGCACCATAACAGCTCTACTCTCATTCTTAGAAACTGTCAATCAAGCCCAAGATTCTGGGAACTTGGTATCCACGGTGCTCCTAGATCTCTCTAAAGCATTCGATACTATTTCCCATGAGCACCTTCTAAGTCATCTATCAAACCTAAATCTCTCCCAAAACACACTTTCCTGGTTCTCAAGCTATCTGTCAGATAGATATCAGGCTGTGAAATGGAAAAAAGGCACCTTTCTTACCCACTCCTACCGGAGTACCACAGGGGTCCATCCTTGGACCAATGCTGTTTAATATCTTTATCAATAACTTTCACTCTGCTACTCCTAATGCCAAAGTCATCTAATATGCAGATGACTCTACACTTGTCTGCTCTGCCTCTAACCTCTCTGAACTCCTATCTAAAACTCAGACTGCCTTCTCAACTACTGAGATCTGGATGTGCCAAAAATCACCTTTCTCTCAATGCTATCAAATCTAAAATACTGCTATTCACTCCCTCAAAATCTTTCTCTGTTGATAAAAATTCCTTCCAAGTCCTTAGCCAAAACAACTCTCCGATCGAAGTTGTTTCCTTTGCCAAACTACTCGGTGTAACTATAGACGAACACCTCAAGTTCGACATCCATATTCAGCAAAATATAAAGAAAACCTACCAAAAACTAGGTATGCTATGCAGGAACAACCAATTCCTCTCTACTTCTACCAGGCATACTCTGGCCTCCTCTTACCTCCTTCCCTCCCTTCTGCATGGTGCCCCACTACTAACTAACCTGTCCACTTCCATCACTTCCAAACTTGAAAGCTGTTATAACAAAATTTCTAAATTTGCCACCAAAGCCAAACATTCCATACATCACTGTGTTACCCTCCAATCCCTCAACTGGTTAGAATTCACAAATTACATGGACTCACTACAGCACATAGACTAATATTTAATCCAACCAAATGCCCAGCTCTAAGCAACATCCTTCCCCCATACACCCCAAACTGAACTCTCAGATCTGAACACCAAAACTTGATTACTATCCACAAACCTAAACATCCTGCTGGACAACTTCTCTCCTTCTCCTTAGGTAAGAAATGAACTCTCTCCCTTCCACACTAAGAACAATGTCAAATACAAACAACTTCAAAACACAGCTTTACACCTACCTCTCTCCTCCAAATTGAATGGTAACTGTATTCTCCCTGCCTAGAACTCTTTAACAAAAGCACCTGGGAGGGTATCCTCCTGAGTTCCTAAGCACCTTATAGCTGGCTATAACATTCTATAGCTAATACCCATATGATCTCTCACACTCTGTAAATATTGTAAATAGCTTTTGACTTTGACTTTAACTGTGTGAATTTGTTAAAATGTATCTGCACAATATTTTTCAATTATGGTCAATATTGCTCACACTTTGTATTATTTGATATGTATTTGTTAGTTGTACCCTATTTTTATTGGATTGCTCTCTTTACTGTAATCTGTTTCATGGAGCTTTTGTCCCTGGGCCTCCACTGAAAATGGGCTCGCTTGGCCCAGTGGACATCCCCGGCAATCAAACTGGAAATAAATAAATAAATAAAAAGAATCTGTCTGCGCTTAGACATGTTAAGTATTATTTCAACAGCAGTGGCTATCTCTATGCCAAACAGGTGGAAATTGCACGTTCCACTTGGACAGAGAAGGGTTCTTCAGCATGAACAGCTATTTAACTAAATTTATAACAAATACAGTGCCTAACTGTTTTTTTCCCCCTCCTAAACAACAGGGGCTACTTCTGCAGCAGTATTTGCTTCCTACGGCCCATGCAGAACAAATGGTTTATTTTTACTAGTTAGGCAAAAGTCCACAAAGAGAGGGGAAAAACTGGGGTGGAAAGGAATGAAAAAGGGAACATCTTTTAAACTATATGAAATTTTTTTTTTTTTGGAACTGGTGAGGCACAAAAAAAAAACAGAGAAAGGCTCAGCCAACCAAAAGAAACAAAGTGGAAAACAAATTCTATCAGAATTTGACATTCAATAGACAGGGCCTAGACAGAAGGCTAAACCTAATTAAATAAACAAAAAAAGCAGTATACTGACAGACTTCTTTCCTGTTACACCACAAACAGATGCCTGGCTCTGTGACCTAGATAGACAGAGACAGATGGCTAGATGGAGGCATGACTACAGGCCAAACAGCACAAGCCTAATCAGCAGCTGAGGTGCTGGAGAAGCCAGGTTGGATGAAGAAATTAATGACTGGTTGAAGTCTGCTCATCTCTCTGGTTTGGGGGGGGATCTGCAATGCCAGCACCTACTGGAGACGGGCTGCACAGCATGCAGTAAATTAATAAAAGGAGTGTGCTTGGCTCTGCCAAGCTGAGTCTGCGTGGCAGCCTTCAAGAGACATGTGCAGGAAAGTACAGTTGTGTGCACTTATCATTGTAGATGTTCAAGTGTATTCACTGTTGCAGTCATCACACTTGGGTTATCTGCCTGCAGGCAGCCCTCAGTCGGCCCGAATACCAGAGTCTTGGGATTTCTGTATTGCATGCTGTTGCCTCTTCCATGACGTCAGGTCGTCAGGGGGTATAAAACATGCAGCCGACGCCATTACATCAGTTCTTCTTGCCCCAGATATCAGGAGCCCCCAAAATAGGAAGCAATTACATAGTGTGGAACACCTCCAGTAAAAAGTAGATACCATAGCCATAAGACATGGCCAAAAAAAGGATAGGTAGAAAGCATAGAAGAGTCAGGGGGGCTGGAGGGAGGGTAACCAGGACTGCAACAGTGAATACACTTGAACATCTACATTTATGGTAAGTGTACACAACTGTACTATGTTTTTCGTGTTTCACTGTTGCAGCCATCAAACTTGGGTTGATTCCCAAAGCTGAGGAAGGGTGGAGGCAGTCAAGTAATAGTAGGGCTGGTTAGCAGGCCTTGTAAGACTGCTGTGGCAAATCCAGCTCTGGATTTAGAAAAGACAGGTAAGTGGCAATGCTTGGTGAAGGTGTGTACAATGCTTGGTGAAGGTGTGTACAGAACTCCAGGTTGCAGCTTCCAGGATGTCCCTGGTAGGAACTCCCCTGAGAAATGCTATAAAGGTTGAGGTAGCCCTAGTGGAATGAGTTCTGATCCCCTGTGGGGTAGGTTTTCCATGGTGTTTGTAGCAGAAATGGATGCAGTGTGCTATCCATTTGGAAATGGTTTGCTTTGAAATGGCCTTGCCCTCTGCCCCTTAGCAAAGCTGACTAGCAGCAGGTCAGATTTGCTGAAAGACTTAGTCCTGTCAAGGTAGAACTTGAGTTGTCTGTGTACGTCCAAATACTGCAGGATCTTTTCCTCTTTATTCTGAGGATTAGGGAAAAGGGTTGGTAAATGGATGGATTGGTTTAGAGCCACACTGGATACCACCTTGGGCATAAAAGATGGCTTAGTCCTGAGGGAAACACTGTCAGCATGGAAAATAATGAAGGGTTCCACAGCCATTAGTGCCTGTAACTCAAACACTCTTCTTGCTGAAGTGATGGCTAGAAGTAAGGCTGTTTTCCAAGAGAAGAATTTTAACTGTGCTGTAGCAGCAGGCTTAAAAGTGGAAGCGTGAGCTTCACTAGTACAAAGTTAAGGTCCCAGGCAGGGGTGGGAGCTCTCCTCGGGGGTCTTAAATTGTTAGCTCCTCTCAGGAAATGATTGACCAGAGGGTGAGAAAAGAGGTGGCTCAGTATTATAACGAGCTGAGATGGCTGAGGCATGAATCTTAATAGAAGAGAAGGATAGGCTTTTGTGGAGCAGCTCTGCTAGGTAATCTAGGATTTGAGGTATGGCTCCAAGAACAGTATCCTTTCCATTTTTCTAAATAGGATTTCCTACTACTAGGTCTTCTGGCCTCAAGGATGACTTCCAGCACCTGTTTGCTGAGGGTTGCTGGTGGTGTATTCAGGGAATAAGCCAGGCTGCAAGGTTCAGGGTTTGCAGCTGAGGATGCAAAATCTGTCCCTCCTGCTGTGACAGCAGGGAGGGGGGGGGTTGATGTAGGTGCCAGGGTGGGTACCAGTGCTGGCGGGGCCAGTCTGGTGCAATATGGATTGTCCTTGGTTTGTCCTGTTTGATCTTGAGTAGTACTTTTGAGAGGACGGGCAGAGGAGGAAAGGCATAAATTGAGAGGTTTTCCCATGTAAAGGATAGGACATCCACTTTCCATGCTTGGCTGTGGGGATTTCTGGTGCAAAATTTGCTCAACTGATGGTTTTGGGGGGAGGCAAAGCGGCCCCCTACCTGTAGGTTAAAAGCTTAAATGAGTTGGGTTCCAGTTTCCATTTGTGTGGGTCCAGCAGATTTCTGCTTAAGTCGTCTGCCAGTAAATTTTGTTTGACTGGCAGGAACTGAGCTTGCAGGTGCACTTGGTTGCTCAAGGATGTGTTTCACAGGGCCATAGCTAACCTGCAGAGTGAGTAGGAATGAGTTTCCCCCCTGCCTGTTCATGTACCATATAACTGTGGTGTTGTCTGTCTTTATCAAGAGTTGTCCTGGAAGGATAAGATATTTGAAGGCTGTCAGAGCATTCTGTACAGCTAACATTTCTTTTTGATTGATATGTAGGTGAATTTGTCCTGGGCTCCATTTGCATTGAATGCATTTGCCAGCCATGTGAGCCCCCCCCCCATACATAGTCTGATGAGTCTGTTGTCAGGGTTTGGGCGGCAAGGGGTTGAGTGAAAGTGAGTCCCTTGTTGTGGTTACAAGCCTCTGCCCACCAAAGGAGCTCTGCCCTTAGACAAGGAATGATAGGAATAATTGTTTCCAGGTCCTGAGAATGTTGGCACCAGAGACTTTTTAAGTACCACTGAAGTTTCCTCATATGCAGTCTTGCATATGGAATTAGTAGAATGCATGAGGCCATGAACCCTAGGGCTTGCAGTATTTTTCTTGCAGATAGCTGGGTTCTGGTGGCCATTAGTTTGAAGAAGTTTGTCAAATAAACCTGCTTTTCTGGAGTAAGGAATACCATCTGGGAAGTTGTGTTCAAGCTTGCTCCCAGGAATACAATCTTTTGGCTGGGCACCAGATGTTATTTCTTTTCATTGATGGTGTACCCCAGAGAAATGCCAGGTGCTGAAGTAGCAATTCCTGACTGTCTGCCTGAATCAGGCAATCATCCAAGTATGGATAAACGTGAATGTTTCTCTGCCTGCCGTATGCAATGGCTGGAGCCAGGCACTTTGTGAATACCCTGGGCACAGTAGATAAGCCAAAGGGAAGTGCAAAGAACTGATAGTGCATACAGCCTGCCCTGAAACGCAGATATTTCCTGCAAGATTCCCTTATGGGGATGTGCAGATAAGCTTCTTTTAGGTCTAGGGTGACTAGCCAGGAGTCCTTGGCTAGCACAGGAAGCAGCTGTTGTAGTGCAAGCATTTTGAATTTTGGGACCACCAGGAAGGTGTTGAGAATGGACAGATCCAGGATAGGGCACCAGGAATAGTCTGGAGTAGAAACCCTGTCCTCTTTGCTCTATTGCAACAGGTTGAATAGCCCTGATACTGAGAAGAGAAATTACTTGCTGTTGAGCCTCTGCTCACTGGTTTGGAGGAAGGTCTGGCAACCCGCATGGGGTTGGCAGTGAGTGGAAGTATCCCTGGGATACAATGTTTAGGACCCATTGGTCCTGGGGAATGGACATCCAGTTTTTTTGCATGCAGGGCATGTTTTCCTCCTGGGGTGCAAGTACTTGGGCATGGCTGGGAAGGATGATAGACAAGTCATTGTGATTTTTTTTCCATAAGGGGGTGGCCTACCACTGCCTGTTTTTTAGGGGGAGCACTCCATTGTTTAAATCTCTGTGTACCCTGAGACTGTAGCCTTGGTGGTCTGTTGCCCCTGGGTTTGGGCTGAGAAGACCTGGTAGGGACTGGAAAGGACCAGTTTTTTTGAAGGCCAATGCCTACTGAATCTAGATGGCTGTACCTATAAGAAATCTTTAACAGTTTGCATAGATTTAACTTTTTCCTTCATCTTTTTAAGAACCTCTTCTGCTTTTGTGCCTAACAAATCTTCCTGGTTTAATGGACCATCTAGTAATTTTGCTTTGGCATGGTCTGGCAAGATTTGTTCCTTCAGCCAGGCATGCCTTCTCACTACAGATCCCATGACAACAACCCTGCAAGATGCTTCTAAGGCATCAAAACCACACTGCAAAGTATGTTTACTGACTTGGTTTGCAGAATGCATTAACTCTTGTAAATCTTTATTTTCTGCAAAATCTGGAAGCAACAACATTTTTGATTAATTAGTTCCATAATATGCTGCTGGTACTTCAACATGTGAAGCTGGCAATTTAAAGTCCTGATGGCAAGAGTTGCAGAGGTATATACCTTCTTGCCCCATATGTCCAAAGCCCTCAAATCCCTGTCTGAAGGGGCAGGATTTCTGGCTGTAGTAGCCTTAATACCTTTAGATCCCTGGGAAATGGTCTCTGGATCCACAATGGGATTCTTAAAGAGAAATTTGTGGGAGTCAGGTACCCTGTAGTACCTGTCAGGCTTTCTAGGAGCTGGTGGTAAAGTATCAGGAATAAGACTGGATTCCATGAAAACATCATCTACAATAACCAGGACAGAGAGTATAGCTAGAGGCCTGTGCTGAGGGAAGTCTAAAAATTCTCAAGTCTCTTTTTGGACTGTGGGTAGTCCTGGCATTCCCAGCGAAATGCTCTCTTAAGGTATGCAATGTTTCACCAAAAGAAAAGTCCTCGGGAGGGGAGGCAGAGGGAATGGAATCCTTTGAATCTGAATTTTCATAGGTAGACAAGGGTATGCCCTGGTAATCAGAGGGGTCAGAGTCATCGGACTCATGGTCTGTAGAATCAGAAGGGAAATCAATTCTTTTAGAGGGGGAAGGCTGGCTTCCCCTAATTTGAGTGCAGCCATTCTAAGCATTTGTTTCTGTGGCATGGGAGCTTGAGCATGCGCTTTGGTCATCGGTTTTCTAGGCATAGTGCGAACTCTGGGCCTCAGAAACTTGGTCGTTTTAGTCTGAAAAAAAGTAGTCTGTTTAATACGAACATTGGAAGGTCGGAATACACCCTTAGAAGCCGGTGCCTGCACAGCGGCTCCAGACCCATCCAAGGTAGAGACATCCGCAGGTTCCATAATCGAAGAAGCATCTCTTGGCATACCGGACTCTGAATGGGTCTCAGCAGAGGCCTGCAAATCTGTAGAAGTGGGTATCAGGGGCTGCGAAGGCACCTCACTGAGTATCGGCGGACTGGCAACTAGCTTAACGGAAGCATCGTCGGCAGTTTTGGACCTATAATACTTTCTGTTAACTGGGGTAGAACACTGATCCAGTTGGACCATCTCCAGACTTCGAGCTTTGAGGATGACGTACTTTCGAAGAAGTGTGTAATGAAATAAGGATACAGGCATGTAGAGAGAATGCAGTAGTTAGAAAATATTCATGGGGTTATTTTGGTTATATATATAAAAAACTGTAGTAGCAACTGTGGCAATCATTTTGAATACAAGAGTACTAGTGTTTTACACTGAGTTAATAACAGTCTGCATACAATGATGTGTTGTCTTGAGCGTCTTGAAGTAGACTGTGACTTGTGTGTGTGTGTGTGTGTGTGTGTGTGTGTGTGTGTGTGTGTGTGTGTGTGTCTTAAGCACGTTTGGATGCAAAGTAGGTGACTGTGTCCAGGTGTAGGAGTTTGATAATTTCACTCCTCCTCCCAAGGGTCGCCCTTTGACCATTTTTGGAGCAGTGCAACAATATTCTTTTTTAATTTTTTCAAATCTTTAGGGTATCTAAAACTAGAACGGGAATGGACCCCATTCCTAAGTCAGAGTATGATTAAAGTTCATGAAATTAGTATTGTTTTCACACTTTTACGTCAGCCAGAAGTGTTCTTCACAGCACCCGCAATGTGTGCAGTAATGATAACTCCTGCGATTCATACGGAGTTGCATCTATTGGCAGCATATTTAAATAGGATGATTTTTAAGACCTGTTGCTCCTACTACTATTGGAACTGAGTGCCTTTCTTCCACATTGCTCTCATTTCTGCTTGCAATCCTGATATTTTATGACTTTTGTATCACTCTGTACACAGGACACTGTAGTCACAGGGTGTGGCGATTTCAGTATTCAATGCTACTTTTGTCTTCTTTTCTTGTACCACTATATTTGGTATTCTAGCATCTATCTTTTGAACTGCTGTTAATGGATGATCCCATGTGATGTAGACTTCATTATTTTCTATGTTGCTTTGTGGCTCATGTTTCCAGTTTTTTTTCAGCCACTTCAGTACCACAATGATTGCACAATCCCCAGTGCAACAGTCTCACCACATTATTATGCCTTTCAGTATGGTCTTTCGCCTATTAGTATGTTGCAACCAGCAACAAGTTGTGCAACTGTTTCCAGTTCTGTTTTACACAGCCTACATTTGTCTGTTTCCTCCCACGTGTTCAATGGACTTCGTAAACTAATGTGTACGTAGCCCACTATCTTTTGCCGCCAATATTAACCTGTCATCTCTTGGTTTGAATTCACCTCTCCTTAACCATTCCTGCGTTTGTTCCTGATCAGCATGAGGTTCTTCCAGAAGTTTTTTATACTTGTAACTATTTTTATGCATTTTCCACATTTCTTGTCTTCTTATCTGATCCTTCACCTTATACTCTTTCTTTTGTTTTTTTGAAACAATCAGTTGCTGCCTGGTTTTAGCTACTTGTGGTTTGACTTCCGTTGTTGCTTGATGCCGATATGCTTCTGCTAGCCTAAGCAGGAAAATAATCTTGGATTTATTCTCCTCATGTTTCAAAACTTTCACTACATTTGGGTCTTGTGAGGTTAGCAAATGTGTGTAGTCCCATGATTGCAGATCTGTACGTGTAATCAATTTCAAGGAGGCCCATCCCCCTTTGGAACAAGAAATATATAATCTTGGTACGCACCGATTTTTTTTTTTTTTTTTATAAATCATTTGGTTAGTATGAAGCATCCTTCTTGTTTTCCTATCAAGTCTATCCAACACGATTTAGGGCCAGTCAATTACTCCAAAACAGGAAGGGCAAATTAGTTTATAGCTTGCATTTTGTCCGTAGATGTCAACGCTGTTTTTAGGATTAATTTAAGTCTTCTAAAGTACTCCTTACCAAATTTTATTCACATTTGTTCATGTTTTATTGATGATCCTTCATCAATTCCCAAATATATTTATACTCCCTCTTGCTCAAGTACGTTTATATCACATTCTTGTTCCAAACTGATGTTTTCTTGATGCTGCAGTTTTCCTGCTTTTACAGATTGCTTTTGCACATTTATAAAGACCTAATGACACTTATATCATCTGAAAAAGTTTTGACAACTTGCAGTTGTACTTTCAGTTCCTCATCTGATGAGCTATACAGTTTCAAATCCTCAACAAAGGAAATGAGTAGTCTTTGCACTTTTTCTAGGAGCCAAATTATAGACATGGCCTAAGCTGTTAACTTGACGGCTTAATAGGTTATGGGCAAGGCAGAACAGCAGCAGTGACAGAGTCACCCTGGAATATCCCCTCTTTGAATTTTTATCCCCGGAATAACAATTTGTCCTTTATTATGGCTTAACTGCAGAGTGGTCTGCCACTGTTTCATGGTCACTGTAATGTAGTTGATAAGTGTAGGGTGCATCTTGTGCACATTTTTTGCACTCTTTTTATCCATGAATGTGGTATACTATTAGATGCTTTTTTGTAGTCGATCCATGCCCTACTTAAATTCTTCCCCTTTTTACAGTTCTTCACTATGACTTTATTTAAAAGCAAGTGATCCTTTGTTCCATACGACTTTCTTGTATTGCCCTTTTGTTCTATTGCCATAAATTAATTTTTTTTCTAAATGACTATAGACTCTGTCTGCATCAATTCCAGTGCATTCATTGTCGGAAGGCAAGTTATTGGTCTGTAATTTTTAGGGTAGTCTGTTCGGGTGCATATAAGATGTTAATACTTTTAACCAGAAGTTAGGTACTGCATCTGGGCCTGGGGTTTTCCAGTTAGAGGCTTTTCTTAACTTTGTTTCAGTCTCTGGCTGTTACTTCATCCCATTTCATATCCTGTACCTTTAAACTTCTTATTCTTTCTTTTATTTTTTCTATCCATTTAGCCTCTCTGTTATGTTTTACGGGGTCTTCCTAGATAAATTTTGGAGAAGTATCTATTTCTTCTTTTTTTTGGTGGTCTTTCAATTCCTTTTACCTTGTTTCCCAATTTTCTAAAACTTTTTTGGGTAATCAATAAATTGCTAATTTTGTACTTTTTCCTTTATATTTATCTGAGTATCTTTTAAGTTTTCCTCCTATGCTGAGATTTTTATTTTATTTGCGAGTGCATGATAGATCCTGATCTGTTCTGTTCTAATACTGAGAATTTCTTTAATCATGTCCGTCTTTCCAAGTATTTAATGTAGCCTTGTTTACTTGTGTTATACCGCATAGCTCTCTATGGACAGTCCTAATTGTTGTTGTTCATTTGTTTTATCAAACGTCTGGCTTTTATTGACCTTCTGTAGTCTATTTCTTTCATTGGTCTTAATATGTCTATCTATCCCAGTTAAGTCGAGCAATTCATCTCTTGGCTCATTTTCTTCTAAACCGAGAACACATTTTTGTTTTCTGTTTCTTGCAGGCATTCTGTAGAAAGTTCTTTTGCATCTTCCTGTGGCACATTCTCTTCAATTTCATCCTGTGCCACCCTTTGCTGTGTCATTTAAGAACTTACTAGCCTATCACTCTTCAACATTGTGTGTCAGAGTTTCCACAGATTCCTGTTCCTTCCCTTGATGTCCAGCTTCAAATGAATGTTTGTTTATACTCGTTTCCTGTGGATGGCTCCAAAATGTCTTCATATGGCACCTGACCAATTGCTTCACATTCTACTGGTGAGTTCGATCGCGCTGTCCTTTTGTGGTGCTTTCTGAATTAGATTTTCTACACTGAATCCTTCACTTTGGAGGTACTCCATAACCCCAGTTTCTCTTTCTTTAACTCCTCCATTACTGTTCTCCTTTTCTACTTTTACTCTGTCTTCTTATTTTTTGCATTGCAAAGTTTTCCATGTCCGGTTCCTTTGCCTGTATTTCTCTTAAAATATCTTTGGTGCTGCTCTTTTTGTATTGATTAGTTTTGCTTTCTCCTTTTGCATAGATATTGCACCATAATGCCTCTCTTTCTTTCCCATGCCCGTATTTCTTCTTCAGATGTCTCCTGATCTTCCTGTTTCTCCTTAATTTGGGACTTGTTCCATTATGCTGTGATATAACTTGTGTTAGACTGTCTACATCAAATCCTTCACTTCGCAGGCACTCCATTTTTTTTAACTTCTTTACTAAAATGTTTTTCTACATTCCTCTGTGATTTTTTTTTATTGTGAATTTTTCCATATCTGAATGTCTTTGCCTGTATTTCTCTTCGAATATCTTTAGGGCTGCCTTTTTTATGTTGATTAATTTGGCTTTCGCCTTTGCATAAATATTGTACCATATCAAATCTCTTTCCCATGTCCATGTTTCTTTTTTATTCTTTTCAAAAATATCTAGGTTTTGATGTTTATATTTTCGCACTTCCTCAGTGTCTTGGTCTATGTAACGTTTTTCAAAAATCTATTTCATTAATGATCACACATTTTTAACTGAAGCTTCTGACAGTTTTTCTTGCATATTTTTCATTCCTCTAATTTGTCTCAATCTTTTTGTATGTTTTGTGTCTGGAAAGTTTGGGCTTTTTGCATAATAGTAACAATACATAATTTCTTATCTTCAATAGTCCACTCTGTTATCTTTATGGCTCTTCTTTGGCCTATCAGCTTTTGTGGACTGGGGGGGCCATCCTTTCCCTGGGCCTGGCTCCATTGTAGGAATGTTTCTGTATTTTGAGGATTCTACACTGTAATTTTTCCCCAGTCTTGGCACCTGTGCGCCTACTAGGATTAGACACTTTGTGTCCTGAGTCTTCTGCACCCAGCTATGTTTTTTTAATTTTTGATCTACTTCTGTCCATGATGTATGTTCTATGTATAACTACAGTCTATATATCTGTGTTACCATGGTGATATTTTGTAGAAAAACAGGGTCACTTTGTGAAGGTACTCAAGACTTGAGGATGAATTCAATTTCAGCACTAATATTCTCCTTTGCTTGTTGACTTTTCATCTCTCCATTCGGTCCCCTTTTCCTTATTAAAAGTTTAATGAACCTGCTGGTGTTGGAAAATGTAGTTCCAGAATAAGTATTCATTTTACAGTGTCAGCTGTCCCTTTGCATTATAAAGTTTTGATATTTTCCTTGTTCAGAAAAGGAGGTTATTGGCTTTTTAACACTGACTTGCTTCTATTTTTTATTGTTTGGGAAGTATGTGGTAGCATTACTGAGCTTCTTTGAGGTTGCATGTATTATAGTTTTTGCTTTTTTATATTGTGAATGAGTTTGTTTTGATTTTAAGCATTTACATTGTATTGCAGTAGTTTAAAGAATAGTGTTAGTGGAGCCAAAATGGTAGGTGACGATGTAATCAGCATAAAGAATGCTATGGAGTAGGTGGAAGTTGAGTAGCAGTTTACTGACAAATAGTGACTACACAATGATGGGTTATTGCTATTAAAAAATGAGCAGGCTGATTGGACAGCCCATCCAATGTGCCGGTTATAAATCAAGCATATACAAATAGAAAAAAGTCTGGCTGCTGAAGTACCACTGAGCGGCCCAATGTGTTTCTATTTATGTATGCATGAAGGTCTGTCTCTCAAATGTACAGATTTTTAACTCGTATTTTTGGTCTGTTTTTCATAAAATTTATGGTTTACTGAAAAAAGTCATTGAGGAGTAAAGTTGTTAAATAATGACATGCATTTGAGTTTCAGACTTCATACCTTTCAGACAATGCATGCTAATGCAAATTCTGTTATTCTAAAAGCTTTCTAAGTTTTATAAGATCAACATTTACAGTCTTTCCCTGTTTTGGGGGCTTTGCCTCCTGTTTAAGGCTTTGTCCACATTTCTTGAGCTAAGAGGTTGAGAGATATATACAGAGGACAGACCAAATGGAAGGAAAATCAGGTAAGATTTGGTAAATTAAGAAACTTG
Source organism: Protopterus annectens (assembly GCF_019279795.1). Classification (NCBI taxonomy): domain Eukaryota; kingdom Metazoa; phylum Chordata; order Ceratodontiformes; family Protopteridae; genus Protopterus; species Protopterus annectens. The sequence goes on along the minus strand of NC_056732.1, from coordinate 444,026,408 downwards.
TCTCATTTTCCTTGCATGTCTTCACTGTCTCCATAGATCCTTGTACCTCTGAGCTAGTATTCCATCGCTTCTACTGAACAGCACTGGTGTACTGTGCAAGCATGTAAGCAGCACAGTACATCAACCAATGTGGAGGAACACTATGGTGCCATTCTATGATATTATATAAGAACAATAAGTAATTTCTTTTTTAAATATACTTGTATAATTGCAATAACTGACTTTATGGCTGTGGGTATATGAGGATTTACCCATGGTTGGCTTTGTTTAATCACTCTGGCTTTGGCCTCATGATCAAACCACGCCAGTAGTGGGCAAATCCTCAGATACAGACATCCTCTTGTTGGTTATTGGCAAAAAATAATATAGGGGATAAAACTGAACCGTGAGGTACACCTTTTGGGTATGGGTGCTATAGCTGAGGTTGAGTCGTCAAGATGCACTTTAAAGTTTCTGTTTGGTGATGCTATTAATCTTAAAGTCTACTTATTCTAGTTACTAGTAGTCAACAGTATACAATGCTTTGAATAGGTTAATGAAAGTAGCTCTTTAGAAGCCCTTTATCTCAATTTTTGTGTTCATAGTCTGTAAAGGTGTGGAAAAGTAGTCCTTGTGCTTCTTTCGGTGTTGAAGTAGGCAATTCATCACAGGGATCACGTCAGTCGCCCAGCTAGACAGGGGTCCACGGGCGTAAATATTGTGGGAAGAAATATCCAGGCAATTGTGGCTGGGTTTGTATGGGCCCTGGAGCCGACAGCCTAGTACCAACCTATGAACCTATGAATCGCTGTCTCTCTCAAACACCTACACTGGCTTGAATTACCCCACCAGCTTCTTCTCTCTCAGCTGCAGATCATCCATTGTATCCTACACCAGCCTTCCTACTGCCCAGCACTATCCCCTCTCATCTCCCATTATTCTCCCTCCAGACCTCTCCGAAGCTCTAACAAAGAACTACTACAAATCTACAAACCCAAGTCTAAATTTGGACATGTACAGCTATTACCCCACTATTGCCTGGAACAGGCTCCCACTAGAAATCAGGACCCTTACATACCCTAAACAATTTAAGACAGCCACCAAAGAACACTTTAAAAGTCACTGGTCCTACCACTGCACTCTCCCTCCTTAACATCCCCTACTTCTCATACCTTAATCTGCTTTCTGCCCTTAACTCACTCTTCTCACTAGCTCTCTCTAATCTTCCTTGCCTACTCTTTCTACTGTCTTCTAAAATCTATTAAGCAAATTGCCTCTGAGAAACATTCTATTGTAACTGTCTTGTCTTCATGCAACTACATCATGATAAAACTGGGTTTTTGTAACCACTTACCCCAAAAACTATACGCATCTTAATGACATATTTCTTTTTATACATCTTGAAATAGTTATGCTATACTCCTGATTATTGACACTGTATAACATTGTTGTTGTTGTTGTGTCTTTCGGCTTTTCCCGGTTAGGGTCGCCACAGCGGAACTCTGGTCCGCTAATGACTGGTAGTTGATTTTTACGTGCCAAGTTACCAGCCCTGACGCACAACCTTCAACGAAGGTATGCCAATTCACGCACATCTCCACGCAGAAGACGCTCTAGCTGAGAATTGAACTGGACAGCGTCTTACTGTGAGGCGACAACGCTACCGCAGCACCACCACCGCAGGTGACACTGTATAACATTGTATTGCTACTTAATGCCTTGTAATAATCCTGCAACATTGCTGTTTAATGCTAATTTATAATGAAAATTGTATAATATGATAGAGCTTTTCTCCCTGGGCCTCCGCTGAAAAAGGGCTCTTCAGCTCAGTCGGACAATCCCGGTCAACAAATATAAAACAAATAAAAAATTCTATGGAGCAAGGAGATACACATTTCAGACGGCATCAAGCCTCAATATTCTTACAAAACTGGCCTTATGTTTACAGTTCTCAAGATAGGGGAGCTGGAGCAGTTACAACTTTTGAAAGATGGCTTCACTTGAGCTCATTTACCATGTTTCAGTGAGAAAAGTTTTCCCATTAGGGAACTAATTTTTCTTGTAACACAATCTTTTAAACAGAAAAAATAAATGCATGAAAACAGTCACAGCACAATTTTTTTAAGTTTTCGGTTCCCCGAAACTGTAGGCTTTCTAAAATATCATTACAACTCAAAGAACTATTCAGAAAATTAAAGTGACAGAAGGCTGTTTTGTGTGATGTATGTAAAAGCAACATACATAACTGTAGAAAAAAAAATGAACTTGAAAGTACCACTAAATTTAGCAAGGAAGAACATCAAATATACAGCAAGCAAATCAAGGACTGCCCCCAAAAGGGAAGGTACAATCATTGACACAAACTCTGACACTACATTAAATAATGCAAAACTACTGCATGAACCTTAAGGTGCCTCTAAAGAGTTTTGATATTCATAGTAGCTCCTGACAACTACTGTGCAGTAATGCACTTCCTTCCCCGTCACTCCATGTTTTTGTATGACGTCCTTTAATAACAAACAAAAAAAAACCATTCATAAAACTTTTTATTTAAAGTTCAACCACAAAACTGACTTTAATCCACGGTGACACCACAACATTCATTACCATGAGGTTGCATCCATGGATTTCAATGAGATGCACCCATGCACATGTTCAGTGGTTTGTCCTTTAAAACTTATGGACTAAGACATCCTGTTGTGACATTATGAGAGGTATGTTGGACAGATGTTAACATGAAGAAAGTTTTTAAAGTTTATAAATTTGTAGGGAGTCAGGATAGACTTTTGAAAAATGATAATGAACCCCAGACTTTGAAGAAGAGATATGGTGAACTCCAGATTCTGTAACACACAACTGTGAGAAAGCACCTGAAGCAAGAGGTTGTCTAAAGATGGAAATATCTAAATTCCTTCAAGCTTGCAAAAGGCAATCACAGGAACTACGCATTATGTGAATACTCTTAGGGCAGTAGAGAGGCCAAAGGGCAAAGCAGAGAACTGAAAATGAGAGGAAGAAACAGAGAAATGTAAAACCTCCCTAAAAAGGATTAATAGGAATATGAAGATAAGCATCCTTCAGATCCAAGGACATCAAAAAAAAAAAAACTGGGATAGTACAAGAGGAAACAGGACATGAAGAGTAAACATCCAAAAAGAAGGAGCCTTGAGAAAGGTGTTTGGCAAGGAGAGATCAGGAATAGGCCTCCAAGTGCCCTCCTTTCAAGGAACCAGGAACATCCTGGAGTAAAACCGCTTTCCTACTTGTGAAGGAGTTACAGGCTGAATAGTTCCTTGGTCTATCAGGGACCCAAGGACCTCAGACGAGGTTGGTGAGCACCTAAAAAAGGAGGGAGAGTCTTCCACACGATGAAGTAACCCTGACGGATGATAGATTGAACCCAAGAATGCGAGGTGATGACATATCTGTTTGGAAGAAGGAGAGCCTAAGGGACAAGTGAACCTGAATGAGGTTTTGTGGGGTGGGTCAAGGTGTTAAAGAGAAGCAGGTTTGTCAGATAAAGGAGGCTTCTGAGACACAGGAGCCTGAGGAGACATAGCAGGAGCAGCTTGCCTACCACTCTTCCAGCCTTTGGTGGCCAGAGGAGGCTGCCTACGAACAAAAGTAGACTTAGTAGGATAGTTCCTCTGGAACTTAGGGGTAGGGGACACAAAATATGTTTAAGATATTGCAAAGATTTATCTTTTTCCTGAAGAGACTCAAACATCGCAGCAGCAGGCCCCAAATAGATTTTTATTATCCAAAGAAGCATCCAGCAACTTGGCCTTAATGTTTTCAAGTAAAGACTGCAGGCAAAGCCAAGAATAATGCCTCATGACAGATCCAAAGGCAGCAGCTCTTGAAGACACATCAGCAGCATCATAGCTACACTTGACAGAGTAAAGAGCCACCTGAGAGGTAGAACCCAAAATAAACAGAGCAGAAGATTTTGCTTCAGAATCAGGGAGGTCAGAAATAACCTGACAAGCCTGGTCAATCAAGGCCAGAGCATATTTGGTCATGTGGGTCTAGTAATCGATGGCCCTAAAAGCCAAAGCAGAAGCAGTATGAAGTTATTTCCCAATTCTCTTCATTGCACTGCCATCCTCATCTGTAGGCAGACGTTTGGAAGAAGGCAAAGCTTAGAAAGCTTGTCAGAGAAGACTGACACCACAGAAGGATCAGCAGGAGGACACAAATAAGAACTGACAATCCACAGGAATATTATAGAATCTTTTATGTTTCTTTGGAGCAGGACACTGAGAATCAGGAGAATTAGAAGCAGCTATAAAGGTGTCTAACAAAGAAGCCAACACAGGTGGTTTTGCAGAAGGTTTAGGAGTGTCCACCTGAAGCAGCTCATAATACCTTTTCTGGATATCAGACACTTGAGAAGAATCCCAATTAAAGTATACCATCATTCTAACTACAGTATCTTCAAAAGATAATTCCTAAAAAAGAGATTCAGGGCTCACTGACTCTTCTTTATCAGAACCAAAAGGCAAAGGCATCTGGGAAGAGTAAGATAGGGACCCATCAGACTCTGAATCCTCATCTGAGGAATTGGGTCCCCCAGCCTGTTTGGAAGGAGTAGAAGTCTGAGGGGGGAGCAGGTACCGAAACACCTTGCAGAGGCTTCAGGGCCATTATGGCATTTAACAGGCCCTGAGTAAACTCCTGCCATTCCCTTTAAGGATCCATATGGCATACAGAAGTATGCTTAGCCTTCTGCTTTTTCTTGGTAGGGATGTCAACCCTAACAAACACTGGAGGTTCCGACTCTTGATGAGATTCAATAAGAGTACCTGGTACCTCTTCCCTCACCAAAATCTGTGGAATCCCTCTAGGGCCTTCTGAGATGATCAACCTTGGTTCTCCCTTGACGTCTGGAGCAGATACTGCAAATACTGCAAAGCCCCCAAGGACGTGTGAAAGGAAGGATCCATGCCAACCTCCGATGGGGTCGTAGCAGAGCAATCTAATGTAGACACTGAACACCCTACAGAGCTATCACCCACTTCTAGAGAAATGTCTAGTGGAGGCTGAACAACCAAATAAACTAACGGAGGTTTCTTGGCCTTCTTCTTGCTTAGCAGTACCTCAGAGTTAGAAGATGCTGCCGTGTACCTTCAGCTAACAGTTTAAGCCTCTGGTTCTGAAGATAGATGGCCAGGGAAGACAACTGACTTCTAAAACTCTTAGGCACAATCACTTTACAAATGTGACAGGACATACGGACATGGGAAGCACCCAGAAAAAAAAAAGACTAGACACTGTTCGGGATGACCCAATGGAGAATCTGCCTCTCACAATGACATTTTCCTCCCTTTGGATGACATGAGCTCTAGGTAACCAAAAAAAGAATAAAGACCCCAAAGGGCCACTTATCTGATGGCTAGGTATTCAGCACAGCAAAGGGGCTTTCAGACCGACAAGTGATGACTGCATTCAAACTGGAGGCAAAAAAGTTATGGATAAGTAAATCCGTGCGTCACCTTTATACCCTACATCCTGAACGGGAAGCATACATGTGACATATGGCACATACAAGATCTAAAGGCTTTGGTATACTGGCCGGAAGTTAGGCTATCCTTGGCAGGAGATCCCTACTGTGAAGAATACTGCAACAGTGATAGAAAAGAACATCTAACCTAGAATAGTTTTGCTGCGGTGAATATAACAAAAGGTGATAGCCTTGGACAACTATTTTGAAATAGCCTGCTTTGACACAGGTCATTTCTTCTTCAAACCTTCACAAGAAATGAACAATTGATCTGAAAAGCTGAAAGATTTAGCTCTGTCAAGACAGTACCACAGTTGCCTGGGTACATCCAAGATATGGAGTATCCTTTCTCCTCATTTTCAGGTTCAGGAAAGAAAACAGGGAGATGAAAAGTTTGGCTTACAGTAAACTTGGATAGCACTTTAGGCATTAAAAAAAAAAGAGTTCTCAAAGAAACCCTGTCCCTGTAGAAAATCAGATATGGCTGACTCACCATAAGGTCTTGCAACTCAGATACCCTTCATGCCATGTAGAGGACACAGCACTCAATAAAACTATTTCCATATTAGGAACCTTAAGTAAGCAAGGTTAGCTGGTTCAAATGGATCAAGTGTTAACCTCCCTAACACAAAATTAAGATTCCAAGGAGGGGCCATAGGTTTTCTTGGTGGCCTTTTATGCAAATCCCCCTTTCAAAAACATTTTGACATGAAAATGCAATGAAAGAGAATAATCTATGGGAATATGCCCTGAAATGGCCAATAAATTAACCTTGATGGAGAGGTAAGAAAAGCCACATCATAACATCTTCCACAAATACTGTAAAACCAGAGAACAACTAACCCTGAATGGGTGCTGGTTATGTTGTTGGTGCCAACTAGAAAAACTTTTCTTTTGGCTAATATGAGATTAGTAGCAGGCTTTCTTGCCTCCATCAGTACCTGCTGCATGTCCTGAGTAAAAAGGTGCCTAAAGGGAATTCGGACCCTACATTCTAGGCAGTCAGTTGAAGATGACTGGGGTTGGGGTGTATCATACACCCCTGATCTTGTGTGAGTACATCCATTCTGTGAGGAAGCATGTGGTAATTGCCCCTGGCCATTTCCAAAAGTAAGAAAAACACTGTTGCCTAGGCCAGAAGGGAGTCATCACAATAATCATGTAGGATTGCATCTGAATTTTCAGATGTACCCTATGTATCAGTATAAAGTGTGTAAACACATACAGGAACATCCCTGTCCATGGAAAAGAAAAGCCACCTGTCTTCAAGGCCTTCTTGCATGACGTCCTGGATCAAAATCTTGCTGGCTGATTGTTCAGAGAGAAGGCAAATGAGTGTTACTTGAAGAACTTCCCCACAGATGGCTCAAATCTTGGAAGACATCCTAATCTAGTTTCCATTCATGAGGATCTACCCTTGTCCTGCTCAGCCTATCTTCCACAAATTTTGCTCTGATGGAACATAGGATGCTTGTAAAGTGAGACTGTGCTGTGAAACTATATCCCAAGCTAATATGGTTAGCCTGCAAAGCGGGTACTGATCTGGATTCCCCCTGCTTGTTGATGTATCGCATGACTGTGATATTGTCTGTAACAACCTGAATTCATCCCAGGGACTAAAGATGATTTAGGAAATTGAGTGCCTTGATCACAGCAACACCTCTCTTATATTTATGTGCTTGCATCTGTCCTTGGTGTCCCACACGCATGCACAATTTTCCCTCCTGAAACTGCTCCCCAAGCAGAGTCTGAGGTGTCTGTGGTGATGGACTGCTTTGAAACAGGGAGGGAGACGGGGAGACCTGGATCTAAGGACACTGGCTGTCTTCAACAAAGTGATTGCCCTTCTGACAAACTCCAGCACTGGGATTTGAAAGGACAAAGGATGTTGGTGCTGGGACCAATGAGACTTCAGATGCGATTTGAAAAGACAAAGGATGTTGGTGCTGGGACCAATGAGACTTCAGATGCCATTGTATCTTTCTCATATGAGGTCCTGCTAGGGGTATCATGAGAATCACAGATGTCAAGTATTCCTTCTGAGTGACCAAAGTCTGACCAGAAAACCTTAGAAATAGATCTAGATATATATCTATTTTCCTGTGGAAGGAAAGCTCTTTGAATTAAGGTGTCTAGCTAACAACCAAAGAACACAATCCAATCCTGTGTAAAGGAGTCAAAAAAGATTTTGAATGTTCTCTTGGAATCCTAGCTTGTGTAATAGATCTCTCACCCAAGTGGGAGATTCCTGACATTTTGAAAAAGACTCTGCAATGATAAGCAAGTTGTCTAGATATGGAGAAATATGGATACCCTTTAGCCTGCAACAGGCTATAACCTGACAAAACACTTTGTGAAAACTCTTGGTGCAGTGGATAGCCCAAAGGGTAAGGCAGATAACTGACAATGTGAACATGACAAATAAAAACTTAAGAAACACTGAAGTATGGATGAACAGGGAAATAAGTATCTTTTAAATCTCATATTACCAGGAAACGTGAATGGGAAGAAGCGGTAATAGGTTGTAAAGTGACAGCACTTTGAACTTGGGCACTATCACGAACAGGTTAGGCAAGAAAGATCCAAAACTGGTCTCTATGCATTTTCTTTTCTGGCACTAGAAATACCTCTGAATAAAAACTCTTCCTAACTGAGAAGGAAAAACTGATTCTATCACTCCCAGACAGCACGTGATGAAGGACAAGTGAAAATAAGGGAGTCTGGTCTGGTGGATGAGGGATTACCCCCTGGAAAGGAAGAATTTCTTCCCGCTGCCAACTATAAACTTGAAGAATGATCTTCAGAACCCAACTGTGTGAAACTATCAGTTGCCAAAGAGAAAAATGGAGATTTAGACTTTCTGGAAGGAAAAAGGGACTGCAGGGTAGAAGGTGGGGAAAAGGTTCCTTAAATAGTCAATCTGACTTTTGGACTGTCTTCACCTTTTTTTTTTTTGGGGGGGGTCCAGAATTCTGGTGGATTTACTTATTCTGTACAAGGGGTCACTGATGCATCCCAAACTACAGACTCTGAAGCTCACAGTATGGATGATGGGGTTTAAATTGCTTTCAAGCATCAATTCTCTCAGGACATAGAGAGAAAACCTAACACCATACATTTATGTGGAAAAGGTTTTCTCTCTGGTATCAAAATACATGAAAGGAGCCCTGTACAGCTAGGGTGAACCCGGTCCTTTATCATCTCTGAGAGTTGCTTAGATCCAACTTATCATACACATCTGTCAAAGTACATCTCACCGCCACTTCTGCATGTTTGTCACTGGATCCTCCTTTAAGCAACTCTGATGAGGTCAAAAGTACAGTTGTGTACACTTACCATAAATGTAAATGTTTGAGTGTATTCACTGTTGCAGTCATCACATTAGGGTTATCTGCCTGCGGGTAAGCCCTCAGCCGGCCTGAATACCAGAGTCTTCAGATTCCTGCATCGGATGCTGTCTCTTCTTCCATGACATCAGGTCGTCAGGGGTATAAAACATGCAGCCAAAGCCATTACATCAGTTTTTCTTGCCCCAGATGTCAGGTGCCCCCACAAAGGGAAGCAATTATATGTTATGGTACACCTCCATCAAAAAGCAAATACACCAGAAAAACTTAAATATACCAAACAAGAAGGAAAGGTAGAGCCAAGAGAAGTCAGGGGGCTGGAAAGAGGGTACCAGGACTGCAACAGTGAATACACTGGAACATCTACATTTATGGCAAGTGTACACAACTGTACTATGTTCTTTGTGTTTCACTGTTGCAGTCATCACATTTGGGTTGATTCCCAAACCTAAGGAAAGGAGGAGGAAGTTAAAGAGCATTAGGCCAGCTATTAGGCCCTGCAGGACTACAGTGGCAAAACCAGCTCTGGATTTAGAAAAAAAATAGGCATGTGGTAATGCTTGGTAAAAGAGCTCCAGGTAGCAGCTTCTAGGATGTCCCTGGTAGGGACTCCTCTGAGAAAGGCTGCAGAGGTAGATGCGGCCCTGGTGGAATGTGATCTTGTCCCCTGTGGGGTAGGTTTTCCATGGTGCTTGTAGCAGAAATTAATGTAATGGGCTATCCATTTGGAAATGGTTTGCTTTGAAATGACCTTCCCCTCTGCCACTGCAGCAAAGCCAATTAGCAGCTGTTCAGATTTTCTGAGAGGCTTAGTCCTGTCCAAATAAAATCTAAGCTGTCTGTGCACGTCCATAGAGTGCAGTATTCGTTCCCCTTTGTTTTGTGGATTAGGGAAAAAAGTAGGCAAATGAATGGACTGATTTAGGGCCACACTAGACACCACCGTGGCCATAAAGGAAGGATTGGTCCTGAGGGAAACACTGTCTGCATGGAAGATAATGAAGGGTTCCACTGCCATGATGGCTTATAATTCAGACACTCTTCTTGCTGAAGTGATGGCTAGAAGGAAGGCTGTTTTCCAAGAAAGGAATTTCAACTCTGCTGTTGGAGCTGGCTCAAAGGGGGGAGAGCGTGCTTTTCCAATACAAAGTTAAGGTCCCAGGCTGGAGTGGAGGTTCTCTTGGGGGGGGGGGGTCTTAAATTTTTGGCCACTCTAAGGAATATCTTCAGCAGGGGGTGAGAGAAGAGGGGTGGCTCAGTATTATAATGTGCTGAAATGGCAGAGGCATGAATTTTAAGTGACGAGAAGGATAGGCCCGTGTGGAGCACTTCTGTTAAGTACTGAAGAATATGAGGTAAGCTGGGCACCGTTGTGCCCATCCCCTGAGTCTGGCTCCAGGAACAGTATCCTTTCCACTTTTCAGCATAGGATTTTCTAGTACTAGGCCTCCTTGCCTCCAGAATAACATCTAGCACCTGCTTACTGAGGGATGCTATTGGAAAGCTCAAGGAATTAGCCAGGCTGCAAGGTTCAGGGTTTGAAGCTGAGGGTGCAGAATCTGACCCGCCTGCTGGGACAGCAGGGAAGGAGTCTGTGGCAGGTACCATGGTTCCAGCAGTGTCATACTGCGCAAGAGGGGGTACCAGTGCTGGCGTGGCCAATCTGGTGCAATCAGTACTGTCTTTGGCTTGTCCTGTTTGATCTTTAGCAGAACCTTCGAAAGGAGAGGCAGAGGGGGAAAGGCATAAACCGAGAGGCTTTCCCAGGTAAAGGACAGGGCATCCACTTTCCAAGCTTGACTGTGGGGAATCCTTGTGCAGAATTTGTCCAATTGGTAGTTCTGAGAGGAGGCAAACAGGTCTACCTTTGGAGTCCCCCATTTGTTCCTCAAGAGGGTGAATATTTTTGGTTCTAGTTTCCATTCCTGTGGGTCCATGAGATTTCTAGTTAAGTCGTCTGCCAGTGAATTTAGCTTGCCTGGCAGGAACTGAGCTTGTAGGTGCACTTGGTAGCTCAAGGCTGTGTTCCACAGAGCCATGGCTTGTCTGCAGAGAGGGTACGAGTGGGTTCCCCCTGCTTGTTTATGTACCACATACTGTGGTGTTGTCGGTCTTTACCAATAGTTGTCCTGGAAGAATGCGGTCTTTGAAGGCTGTCAGGGAATTCTGTGCAGCTAACATTTCTTTTTGATTTACATGCAGGTGCATCTGTCTTGGGTTCCATTTGCCCTGAATGCACTGCCCTGCCAACTGAGCCCCCTATGCATAGTCTGATGCATCTGTTGTTTGGGTGGCAGGGGCTAAAGTGAAAGGGAGCCCCTTGTTGTGGTAGCAGGCCTCTGCCCACCAAAGGAATTCTATCTTTATACGAGGAATGATAGGAATCAGTGATTCCAGGTCCTGAGAATGTTGACACCATAGGCTTTTTAGATACCATTGTAGCTTCCTCATATGCAGTCTTGAATATGGAATTAGTAGAATGCAAGAGGCCATGAACCCCAGAGTTGGCAGAATTTTCCTTGCAGATAGCTGGGGTTTTGTGGCCAATAGTTTACAGTAGATTGTCAAATAAACTAGTTTCTCTGGAGTGAGGAAAGCCATCTGGGAAGTTGCGTTAAAGCTTGCTCCCAGGAATACAATCTGTTGGCAGGGTACTATGTGAGATTTCTTTTCGTTTATGGTGTACCCCAGTGAGGTTAGAAGTTTCTTTACGAATGTCAGATGTTGTAATAGCAAGTCCTGGCTTTCTGCCTGAATCAGACAATCGTCCAAGTATGGGTATATTTTGAATATTTCTCTGCCTGCACAATGCAATGTCTGGAGCTAGACACTTTGTGAATACCCTGGGCGCAGTAGATAAACCAAAGGGAAGTGCAGAGAACTGATAGTGCATGGAGCCTGCCCTGAAGCATAGGTATTTCCTGCAAGATTCCCTCATTGGAATGTGCAGGTAAGCTTCCTTTAAGTCTAAGGTTGCCAGCCAGGCATCTTTGCCTAGCATAGAAAAAGCTGTTGAAGTGTTAGCATTTTGAATTTTGGAATTACCAGAAAGGTGTTTAGAATAGAGAGGTCCAGGATAGGATGCCAGAAGCTGTCTTTTCTGGGTACCAGGAAAAGTCTTGAATAAAAACCTTGTCCCCTTTGTTCTGTTGGGGCAGTGTGAATAGCCCTGATAATTGGCAGAGAGAGAACCTGCTGCTGGGCCTCCACCCACTGATTTGGGGGTAGGCCTGGCCAACCGTTTGGGGTTGGTAGTGTGTGGAGGTGGAATCTGTATCCTTGGGAAACTATGTTCAAAACCCATTTGCCCTGGGTAATAAGTTCCCAGTTTTTTTGCATGCAGGGCGAGCTTTCCTCCTAAGGGAGCAGGCAGTACAGCAGGGCTTGGAAAGGTTAAGGTTAAGTCATTGTGCCATTTTTCCGTGGGGGGAGGCTTATTACTCCCTGCTTTGGAAGTAGGAGCCGCCCACTGCTTAGGTCTGTGTGCAGCCTGAGACTGTAACCTAGGTGGTCTGCTATTCCTGGGTTTGGACTGAGAAGGCCTGGAAAAGACTGGAAGGGACCAATTCTTTGAAGGTCAATGCCTACTAAATATGGTAGGCTGTACTTGTAGGAAATCTTTAACAGTTTGCAGAGATTTAGCTTTTTCCTCCATCCTTTTGAGGAGGACTTCTGCTTTGTTGCCAAAAAGGCAGTCTTGGTTTAAGGGAGCATCCAGTAATTTTGCTTTAACATGATCTGGCAAGTTTTGCTCCTTAAGCCAAGCATGCCTTCTAAGTATTGACCCAGTGACAGCAGCCTTGCAAGATGCTTCTAAAGCAGCAAAACCACATTGCAAAGTATGTTTACCAACTTGTTCTGCAGAATGCATTAAATCCTGTAATTCTTTGTGTTCAGCACAGTCAGGAATCAACATCATTTTCTGTTTAGTAGTCCCATAATATGCTGCTGATACTTTAACATATGAAACTGGCAATTTAAAGCCCTAACGGCCAAAGTAGCAGAAGTGTATACCTTCTTACCCCATCTGTCTAAGGCTCTAAAGTCTCTATCAGAAGGGGTAGTATTTTTGGAAGCAGTAGCCTTAATGCCGTTTGGTCCTTGGGAAATGGTGTCTAGATCTGCAGTAAGATTCCTGAAGAGGAACTTGTGAGAGTCAGGTACTCTGTAATACCTGTCAGATTTTCTGGGAGCTGGAGGTAAAGTGTGTGGGGAAAGGCTAGATTCCAAGAAAGCATCATCTACAATGTCCAGAACAGGAGGGATAGCTAAAGGCCTGTGTTGAGGAAGGAGTAAGAATTCCCTAAGTCTCTTTTTGGAATCAGTAGTCCTGGCTTTCCCAGCGGAAATGCTCCCTAAGAGTGTGCAAGGTTTCACCGAAAGAAAAATCTTCTGGAGGGAAAGCAGAGGGAATGGAATCCTCTGCATCAGAATCCTCATAGGTAGATTAGGGCAAATCCTGGTAATCAGAAGGAGCACAAATATCAGATTCCTGATCAGAAGGAAAATCAGTTCTAGGTCTCTTAGAGGGGGAAGGCTGGCTTCCCCTACTTAAGGTAATAAGGTCTTCAGCCATTCTAAGCATTTGCTTTTTAGGCATATGGGCCTGAGCCTGCAGTTTGGTCATCGGTTTTCTAGGCGTGGTGCGAGTTTTAGGCCTGGATGATGACGACGTTGGTTTAAAATGCAAGTCTGTAGGCCTGAATACACCCTCAGAAGCCGGTGCCTGCACAGAGGCTCCGGACCCATCCAAGGCAGAGACATCCACAGGTTCCATAGTCAAAGAAGCATCTCGTGGCATACCGGACTCCAAACGGGTCTCAGTAGAGGCCTGTGAATCTGAAGTAGCAGATATCAGGGGCTGCGAAAGCGCCTCACTGAGTACCAGCGGACTGGCGACTAGCTTAACAGAAGCATCGTCGGCAGTTTTGGACCTATGCGGTCTGCCTCTGTCTTTATCCTTACGTTTTTTCGGAAGATCGGTAGTCGGATGGCTTAACGAAGCCATTTCTGAGTACTGAGACCGAGTACGGAAGTAATTTGCTGGAATGCTAGCCCGACGATTAACAGTTCGCGGGTTGAACAAGGCACAAAATCGACAGCTAGGGACATCGTGGTCTGGGCCTAAACAGGGAATGCAGTACAAATGAAAATCTCTATGAGGTATTTGCTTTCCACAGGTAAGACAATTGTTAACTTTTACTGACATCAGTTGGAGCAAGAAAAAGGATCCCCAACGGGGTACTTAATTTTTTTAAAGACTTCGGATACGAAACTCGAAAATGAAAATTTCAGGAGTCAGCCGACTGGCACTTGCGAACTGCTTCTGCTTCGGGCACCGCACAGCAAGAAAGACTGATGTAATGGCATCGGCTGCATGTTTTATACCCCTGACGTCATGGAAGAAGAGACAGCATCCGACACAGGAATCCAAAGACTCTGGTATTCAGGCCGGCTGAGGGCTACCTGCAGGCAGATAACCCTAATGTGATGACTGCAACAGTGAAACACGAAGAAAATCTGTTTCGTAAGGGAGTTCTCCACATTAAAATTCCAAAGAAGAGCATTCTCCCCTTTTTGGGATTTGAAATATGCATTAGAAAAGATAACTCTTCCTCTTTTTGAGCCAGCTGCTAATTATAATGATAGAGTAAATCTTCAAACCAACCCTTCCTTCATGTCTAAAGTGGATTCTGAATTCACTCAATCTGACTCTTTAGCTACCTGCTTTATTTCCAAACCCTCTAAACAAAGGAGAAATAATTTGTTAGACGTACACAGGCAACTCAGATTTTATTTAGAAAAGGTAAAAAAACTGAAAAAATCTAACCAATTGCTTGTGACCATTAATGGAAAAAACAGACTTTTCTAAGCCTACTTTTTCCAAGTAGAGCTGCAGTACATATCTTCTGTTAAACAAGTCATGGTTTCCAGTTACCAGGAATAGTTAAAGCCTACGCTACCAGAGCGGTAGTTACTTCTGGGGCTTTCTTGCAGGCAGTAAATTCTAAAATCATTCTTGAAGCAGCCACTTCCACACCATCATTAAAGATTACAAACTGGATGCTCAGTCTAGAGAAAGACCTGGATTTGTTAAGGCTGTCCATCATGGCACCCTAAATTTGGAAGGAGTACACCCTTTTTCTTTCTATCAAGTAAAAATAAGCTCTAGGAAACATCTCAGTTGTTAAGAATACTGCAACAGTAATGTGCAGATAGCTTACCATACTGGTAGGTACACAAATAAATCACCCTCATCTCCTCTGGGGGTTTACATCGTAAGTTTTACCTTGTGGTTGGTGTGGGGTATTCACCAACTTCTTTTCTTATCCAACCCTAAGAAAACTTCCTGTGTTCTCAAAATTCAATCTACTTCAATAATTTACCTCAGGGTTTTTACGTTTCTTTAAGATGTTATTCTTGTGTCCTATGTGTATGTTCATCATACTGATCACTGCTGCAGCAGCCTTAGCGATTGCATATAACAGCTGTCAGCTTCCAAAGCTTCAAGGCACCTTCTATGTTCCCAAACTGTCAGTCAGCTGAAGGTAAGCTGACTAAAAAGACAGGTTTCAGCCCAAAGCCCTTCAGAGCTTTCCTGCTGCTACACAATATGTTCCTTCGAGGCTTCTGAAGACCAAAGGTCAGCCTGTGCTGCTCCTTTGACAGGCAGAAAAGTTCCTCTTTGGGGAAAAAAATTCCTTTTTACAGAGTTGCTTTGTGTGATAACACTTTCCTGTTCAAGAAAGTTATTTTAAAGCTAGGAGTTAGTGTATTAATGGTCTGTCACAAGACTGTATTGCACTTTTAAACAACAGCACACTTTTTTTTCCTGTTGGCTTAACAAAGAAAAATTTAAAAGTTGTTTAAAAATATTTTTTTCTGTGGAGAAACTCTGCTTATTTTACTTTTTGGGACTGGCTAAGTGTTTTAAGGTGCTTTTTCTTGTGTTTTTCTATGAAAAAAGTGACTTTAAAATAATTTTCTGCTTATGAAATGAGAAACAATGTTGTGTTCTTGGCCAAAAGAAGGGTAGCAGCTGTATCCTCAGTACTACAGGAATTAGAGGAAAAGTAGAAAGGCAAACAAAAACTTCTCCTTCTAGGCTATTGAGAATACATCTATTGGCATTATTTGTTTGCAAGGAGTGCTGGAGCAAAACAGACTAATTTGCCTGTTTTGTAATTTTTAATTACTGTATTTTTTTTCTCCCACACAGCTGACTATCAGCACATCCTGGTGCCTCCATCCATCTCAGGGTCTGCCTACCCTTTCTGATCCCCCAGGACTCAAATCGATAGGGTTGAGGGAGACTAGGAGCTTATGGTGTACTATAACCTTAAAATATGCTGCCATAGAGGTTTTTCACTTTAAACTAACCCTGCTTTCCCTCATGCTCATCTGTGATGTTCGAGGGGTAGGCATGCAATGAAGAAGTGCTGGCATACTGGCTGCCTCCACAGCAGCTCAGGCAATATACAACCCCCTTTCCTCTTCTTGGGCAATGACCCCTCTCTACAGGTTCATAGGTGTATATAATAGGCTAACAATCACTACGGTCCTTATAAGACTAGCTGTGCAAACCAAATGTGAAACCACAAATTTGATTTATGTAGTGAGTGATTTACTGACTACCTCTGTCCTTCAGAGACACATGTGCCAGACCAAGGATGAATTTCCAGTTACTTATACATTAGTCCAAATTGTGTATGCCGGATGTATTGTGTGTGTTCTTAACACCCTTGTTTATATGTGAAAAGTTTGCCTTAAGTGAAATTGTTTATGTGCATCTCTCGCATACTGTGTTTCTTTAAGGATTAAATGGTTGTCTGTTAAACATAAGATAACTGCTGCAGTGTGTCAAGATGCCCATAGCTAACTGTCCACATCTCTGTGTGCAACTAAATCAAAGTCTTGTCCACTTTACAGACAGCATCATCCATGTAACCCCAGTCTCCATATGAGATTCAGCCATGGAAGAATGCTAAGGCAACCATCCCACGCCACTCCTGCCCCTAGGATGTGCAAGCTGACACAAGCTGCTCACCTCCACCCCAGCCAGCTCCTCCAGTTCACAAGCTGCCAACAAAATGTGGTTCCCCTAATCAGTTAGAATTTCATCTCTCTACATCATGGACCCAGGTTTATAAAATAATCAACAGTGATAACTGCTAGGCTAAGATTTTTTTATACTAGTATGAGCTCCACTGATAGCTTTGATGAAGCAAGCTTATTAAACAGGAGCCATGGTATTAAAGGAAAACATTTTACTTGGATGTATTAGATATGACATGGCTAGACAGTATTATATAAATAGAAGTTATGTTCTTACCATAACGTTCCATGTTAGTTGTCTTCTTCTCGCCTTCTTCTTGCTGGATGGGTTCGGAGCCGACCTCGGCTCCGACTCGGCCACTCTAAAAGCTCGAGAGTTGGTTCCACCGGCTCGAGGCTCCCCTTATATCCCACAATGCTAGGCGTGAGTTACCTCAGATCTCATTTGTAAGCTAGGCCCAGCTTATAATAGTAGCAGAATAACTAGAAACAAAGTCCACCTCTATAAACAAGGGTGAAGAGAAGGGTGACCTACATCCTGATCTAGGAAATATGCACAGCAGAGCATATACCTAAAGTAAAGAGGTGGTAGAAAGAGAGGTCACAATCAAACTCCTCTAGGTCTGTCCAGGCCAGGGGGAAGGAGGGTGGGATGCAAGAAGAAGGCGAGAAGAAGACAACTAACATGGAACGTTATGGTAAGAACATAACTTCTATATGTTAAGTTGTCTATCTCGCCTTCATTCTTGCTGGATGGGACCAAGCGTCCCTAGCACCTTGTCCTGGGTGGCCTAACGGAACAGACTCTTGAGAACAGTGGAACCAAAGTTAGCTCTATGCCTAGAAGCTAAATCCAACTTATAATGAGAAATGAAAGTGTGAGGAGTAGCCCAAGTAGCCGCTGCACAAATGGTGTCAATAGGCAGTCTGTCTTGGAAGGCTATAGAAGTAGCCAAAGCTCTGGTAGAATGGGCTTTAGGTTTGTTAGGCAGCTTTTGGTGTCTAATTTCATAAACAAGGGAAATCAGAGATGTTAGCCATCTAGATAATGATACCTTTGAAACTGAAAGTCCCTTTCTGCCTTCTGCATAGGAGACAAACAGCTGGTCAGATTTTCTGAATTGTTTGGTTCTATCCAAATAGTACCTTAACTGACGATGAACATCTAGCCAATGCAATTTTTGTTCAGACCTATTAGAATATTCTGGAAAAACACAGGAGATCAATGCTTTGATTAAGGTTAGACGCCGAGGCTATCTTAGGTAAAAGGACGGGTTGGTTCAGAAGATACCCTGTCCTTATGGAACAACAGATAAGGAGGTCGACAGCTGAGTGCATGAAGTTCTGAAACTCTTCTAGCTGAAGTAATAGCTACCAGAAAGAGAGTCTTCCATGATAGCAATTTTAAAGAACAGGAGGCTGCAGGTTCGAAAGGGGGAAGAATCAAAGAACTAAGAACTAAATTTAGGTCCCAAGGAGGAGGAGGATTTCTTATAGGAGGTCTGAGTAGAAAAACTCCTTTCAAAAAGGCTTTGCAAAGCTTGTGAGACATTATGGCAGACTCTGAAATGCCCACATGAAAGTTAGAAATAGCTGCCAGTTGAACTTTAAGAGTAGAAGGAGATGAACCTGCATGGAAGAGTTCAGCTAGGAAATCAAGGACCATTTGGATGGAAGCAGTGAAAGGATCTATGTCCCTTCCTTGAGCCCAATAGGCGAAACGTTTCCACTTACTCAAATAAATCTTTCGAGTGGAAGATTTATGGGAAGCTATCAAAATATCTCGGACAGAGTGAGATATTTGAGGAAGCCTGGCTAAGGTTGGAACTGAAGGAACCAAGCAGTGAGGTTCAGAGAGGGAAGGGAGCGATGAAACTGACCTGACTGATGGATCAAAAGATCTGGAACTAGGTCCAGATGCCAAGGTCGCTCCAACAGAAAATGATGAAGAAAGGGGAACCAAACTTGTCGAGGCCAGTAAGGAGCAATGAGGATCAACGAGGCCTTCTGAGCGATAGCTTTCTGTATCACTTGAGAGATTAGTGGGAAGGGAGGAAATGCATACAGAAGTCCCCGGGGCCAAACTTGGACTAGAGCGTCTCTGCTGGGTTGGCCTGGTAAGAGGAATAGGGTGAAATAATCTCTGCACTTGCTGTTTTGGGGAGTAGCAAAAAGGTCGCAGCAAGGCTGACCCCACTTGAGAAAAATTTCTCTCACAACAGAGTCTTTCAGAGACCACTCGTGAGGCATGAGGATAGCTCTGCTCAACTTGTCCGCGATTTGATTGGACTTCCCGGGGATGTGCGTTGCTATCAGAAACCGCTGAGAAGAAATCGCCCATTGCCACAGTCTGAGTGCTTCGACACAGGGGGTAGGACCTGGTTCCGCCTTGTTTGTTGATATACCACACTACAGACATATTGTCCGTCTGGATTGCTATCGTTCCCAAGGGAAGAGAGTCTTGAAGGGCTTGCAACGCTAAAAGCACTGCTCTCATCTCTACAACATTTATGTGCAAGTGGCATTCGTCTGGTTGCCATGTGCCCTGGACAGTTCTGCCCTGATAATGCCCCCCCCCCCACCCGATCAGGGAGGCGTCCGTTGTCAGAGTAGCAACCGGAGGGGGAGGAAAGTACAGTTTTGTACCTACCATAAATGTAGATGTTCGAGGATCCACATTGCTGCAGTCCTAACTATTGGGTAGTCCGCTGTCCAGTCGGCCCGAATACCAGAGTATATGGCTGACGTCGGTACGTCAGGGTACTAATGCGCATGACCGACGTCATATCCTCAGTCTTTTCTTGCCCCAGATGTCAGAAGACCCTAAAAAGACAAGGCCCAATATACCTGCACCAGAAATATGTACAATATATACAAAAATATATACAAAAATATCAGCATATAACCTCACCTACACAACCACCCCTAAACACAGAGGGGAAGAAGGGAGGGTAAATTGGACTGCAGCAATGTGGATCCTCGAACATCTACATTTATGGTAGGTACAAAACTGTACTATGTTCTTCATTCCACATTGCTGCAGTCCTAACTATTGGGTAGAATCCCAAAGCAGAGGTAAGGGAGGCTGGCAAATCATAAAGAAGCAGGAGCTGACAACATGCCTTGCAAAATAGCTGTGGCAAAACCAGCCCTAGACTTAGAGTAGAGAGGAAGGTGATAATGCTTAGAGAAAGTATGCACTGAACTCCAAGTAGCTGCCTCCAAAATATCCTTAGTTGCCACCCCTTAGAAATGCTGTTGAAGTGGCAGTAGCCCTAGTGGAATGAGGCCTAATCCCAGCTGGAATCTCCTTGCCATGATGGGAATAACAAAATGCAATGCAAAACCCAATCCACCTAGAAATAGTTTGTTTTGACACAGGCTTGCCCTGAACTCAAAGCAAAAGAAACAAACAACTGCTGAGACTGCCTAAAATCCTTAGTCCTGCTTAAATAATAACGCAATTGCCTATGTACATCTAAAGTGTGCAAAATCTTTTCCCCTTTATTTTGGGGGTCTGCATAAAAAGTAGGCAAATGAATAGTTTGGTTTAAAGCCACACTAGAAACCACCTTAGGCATAAAGGAAGGATTAGTACGTAATGATACCCTATCCTTATGGAAAATCAAAAAGGGCTCTACTGCCATAAGGGCCTGCAACTCAGACACCCGTCTTGCAGAAGTAATAGCCAACAAAAAAGCAGTCTTCCATGACAAGTATTTCAATTCAGCAGTAGCCGCAGGCTCAAAAGGTTGTAGAGTAAGTTTTTCCAACACAAAATTGAGATCCCAAGCAGGAGTAGGAGCTCTACGTGGGGGTCTTATATTCTTTGCCCCTCTAAGAAACTGCTTGAACAAAGGATGCGAAAACAATGGTGGGTCACAATCATAGTGCGCTGAAATTGCTGCAGCATGAATCTTAATGGAAGAGAAGGACAAACCTTTGTCCAATAACTCAGTAAGATATTGAAGAGCCACATTCAAATTAGGCTCAGAAATCTCCAAATTCTTTGCTGTACTCCAAATTAAAAACCTCTTCCATTTTTCTCCGTACACTTTCCTTGTACTAGGTCTTCTAGCTTCCATAATCACATTTAAAACTTGTTGAGGAAGTTGAGACCTGCTGTGTTTCAACACAGAATATGCCAGGCTGTTAGATGAAGTGAGTGAAGCTGGACATTGAGCAGATGACCGTCCTTCTGAGATAACAGATGTGGAATCAAAGGTAAAGGCCATGGAGGCTTCCTTACCAGACTCCTTAGTAGTGGGTACCAGTGTTGCCGAGGCCAATCTGGAGCTATTAAAATCATCCTTGGCTTGTCTTGTCTGACCTTTAAGAGCACCTTTGGAAGAAGAGGCAGAGGTGGAAAGGCATACACATGAAGATTTTTCCAACTGAAAGAAAGAGCATCCACTTTCCAAGCTGTGTGATGAAACCCCTTTGTGCAAAACTTTGGCAGCTGGTGGTTTAGTGGAGAAGCGAACAGATCTATGTCTGGAGTTCCCCATGACACTGTCAATTTCTGAAATACATGAAGATCCAGTTTCCACTCGTGGGGATCCATGATTTGTCTGCTTAACACATCTGCTAAGGAGTTCTGTGCTCCGGCAGAAACCTTGCCTGAAGAGTTAGTTGCAAGCTGAGCGCAGTCTCCCATAAAATCATTGCTTGCCTGCATAGAGGATAAGAATGTGTTCCCCTTGTTTGTTGATGTACCACATGACAGTTGTGTTGTCTGTTAGAATCAACACCTGCCCTGGAAGAAGTAACTCCTTGAAAGCCATTAATGCAAACTGGACTGCTAACATCTCCTTCATGTTGATATGTAGATGCTGTAGTCTGGCAGGCCACTTGTCTTGTATCCACTTTCCATTTAGATGAGCTCCCAAGCAATGTCCGAGGCATCTGTCGTTAAAATCTGACTCGCCTCTGGCCGGGTCACAGAGAGTCCCTTGTTTAGGTGACATTCCTGAGCCCACCACAAAAATTCTTTTTGAAGGCAAGGTATTATTTGAATGACAGTGTCCAAATCCTGGCAGTGCTGTGTCCATACATTTTGAGATACCATTGCAGCTTCCTCATATGCAGTTTGGCATTGGGAAGCACCAGAATACAAGATGCCATGAACCCTAATGCTTGAAGGACTGTCCTTGCAGTCAGCACGGACTGATGAGATAGTTGATGGAAGTAAAGGGATAGACTCTTTTGTTTGTCCGGGGTTAAAAGGCCATCTGGGCTGCTGTATTCAGTCTCACACCCAGAAAGCACATGTCTTGAGAGGGTACTAGACTGGACTTTATTTCGCTCACAGAATACCCTAGGCATCTTAGCACTGCTATAACATATTCCAGATGCTGTAGAAGGTCTTCCTTTTCTTGAGCCAGAATCAGGCAGTCGTCCAAGTAAGGATAGATTTGAATTCCTTTTAGCCTGAAGTAAGCTATCACTGGAGCCAGAACCTTTGTGAATACTCTGGGCAGTAGATAAGCCAAAGGGCAATGCAGAGAACTGATAATGAGAATTTCCAGCTCGAAACGCAGATACTTCCTGCAACTTAGTCTTATAGGCACATGAAGGTAAGCTTCCTTGAGATCTAAAGTTACCATCCAGTGATCTTTGCCCAGCAGAGGTAAAAGCTGTTGTAACGTCAACATCTTGAACTTTGGAATGTCCAGATAAGTGTTGAGGATAGATAAATCCAAAATTGGTCTCCACGTGTTCCCCTTCTTTGGTACTAGGAACAGGCGAGAATAAAATCCTAGGCCCCTTTCTGATACAGGGACTGGCTGAATGGCCCCTATTTGGAGTAACAGAGAAATTTGCTTGTGAGCCTCTTTCCTTTGTGGAGGAGGAACGTCTGGCATGCCTTTGAAAGGGGCAATGTATGGAAATAAAACCTGTAACCGTGGTGAATGATATCCAACACCCATCTGTCTTGAGTGATTAAATCCCAATTTTCTTTGAAAAGAGACAGTCTTCCTCCCAAAGGAGCTGCCAGACGAGAATCTACTGGCAGCTGAAAAGGCAGGTCATTGGGTCTGTTTACGAAAGGACTGACCCCTGCCCTCACCAGAAGTCTGAGCAGGTGAACTCCTGTTCTAGGCCTAAAAGAACCTTGAGCTCTGCCCCTACCACGTCTAGACCTACCCCTAGACTGGGAATCATAAGCCGGATATGTCCATCCCTTAGTAGGCCAATTTCTACTAAACTTCGGTGGCTGCAGCTGCAAAAAATGTTTAACAGTTTGCATAGACTTAGCTTTGTCCTCCATTTTCTTTAAAACTGCTTCCACAGGCGAACCAAACAACACATCAGACTGTAAAGGAGCATCCAAAATCCTTGTCTTAACATGCTCAGCTAAATTCTGATCCCTCAACCAGGCATGCCTGCGAAGAACAGAACTAGTGGCAGCCACCCTCGAGGAGGCCTGTACAGCATCAAAACCACATTGCAAAGAATGCTTACCCACTTGTTCAGACACATGAACTAAATCTAGCAACTCTTTACACTCAATACCTTCCGCCAAAGCATCCACCTTAGATTTCAGTTGTGAAAGGAGATAATTTTGATATTTTAGCATGTGAAACTGACAATTCAACGCCCTCATGGCTAAAGTGGAAGAAGTATACACTTTCTTTCCCCATCTATCCAAAGCCCTTGCCTCTTTATCAGTGGGAACAGGGTTTTTAACCACAGAGGCCTTAACACCTTTAGGTCCCTGAGAAATAGTTTCCGGGTCTGCCCTAGGACTCTTAACAAGATACTTATGAGCTTCAGGCACCCTATAGTACCTATCAGGTTTAACAGGAGCAGGAGGCAAAGAATCAGGGTTCAGGGAAGCCTCTGCAAAAACATCTTCCACCACATTCAACACAGGAGGTATAGCTAAGGGCCTATGCTGGGGTAAAAACAAGAATTCCCTAAGCCTTTTCCTGGAATCAGAGTAATCCTGGCCTTCCCATTTAAAGTGCTCCCTCATGGAATGCAGAGTCTCTGAAAATGAGAAATCCTCAGGAGGAGAAGCTGTAGGAGTGGAATCATCCACATCAGAATCAGAATAAGGAGGATACTCCTGCAAATCTTCCACAGAAGTGTCAGAAGCCTCTGAACACTGTTCAAAACTATCAAACTCAGGTTCCACCCTAGGCCTCTTATCAGGAAGGGGCATAGAACCTCTAATCATAGTAATCAAATCTTCTGCCATTTTAAGCATATGTTTCTTAGGCACAGAACCTGAAGTGCTAGGAGAAGCCCCCACTGAAGCTAAACTTGGCCTACCTCTCAAAGAAGTTTTGGAAACAGAAGGAGAGGCTCTAACTCCCTTGGGAAGAGAGGGAAGAACAGTTACCTGAGAAGGGCCCTCAGCCTGGCCTACCTCCTGAGAAGGCACATCCTGTAACAGTAAAGTCTCTGCCTGAGACTCCAAAGAAACTCCTGGCAAAACCTCTGGCTCCACTGAGCCTTCTAAAGAACCGGCGTCCGGGACTGCCGGTTCATCAACCCTAGGCTTCGCTGTTTTGTCCTTGCGCTTCTTGGGCGAAGCGGGCCGGAGCATCCGGCGGCATTTTATAATTGCAACGCTTCCCAAACACTAACCTGGCACAGTCTAACCTTCTCTTAATAGTGCGTTTGTTAAACCTAGCACAAGAGCGGCATCCAACAACGCCGTGCTCAGGCCCTAAACAAGGTATACACAAAGTATGGTAATCCCTATGAGGTATCTGTTTCCCACAAGAAATACAGTTATTCACTTTTTCTGACATCCGGTTAAATACTGAGGCAAGAAAAAACCAAAATGTTCCCAACGGGTACTTAGCCAACTCTGATTCGGTCTGAAACTCCGACTTCAGAAAATTTCAGAACGCCAACCTGCACTCGCAAAACTGCTTCTGCATCGGACCATGCGGCAAAAAAGACTGAGGATATGATGTCGGTCATGCGCATTAGTACCCTGACGTACTGACGTCAGTCTAATGCGCCCTGACCGACGTCAGCCATATACTCTGGTATTCGGGCCGACTGGACAGCGGACTACCCAATAGTTAGGACTGCAGCAATGTGGAATGAAGAACATCAAAGGGTCTTCCCAATAAGAGCTGAGGGGAAGACATCCACCACAGAAGATGATTTCTGCATGTTTGTGTAATCATAATGGTGTGGGACATCGGAAGTTGCTGGTATGACCATTGTGTGAAGAGCATCCATTGAAGGATTCTCATGTGGAATCTGGCTAATGGAAGCAGAGGTAAGGAAGCCGCCATAATCCCCAACACTTTCAGAACTAACCTGGCTTTGATTCTGTTGCTGCTGAAGAGGAGCGAGACCAGTTTGTGTATGTCTGTTATTCTCTGATCTGTTAGTCTCGCAGACATGTTGACTGTGTCTAGATTTGCGCCTATGAAGGTAATAGTACGACAAGGCGACAAAACAGACTTTTCGCAATTTATTGAAATGCCTAAATTTTGACAAATGCGAAAGGTGTAGTCTCTGGCCATTAGAAGAAGATGCTTGGTGGGAGCTGTGAGGAGCCAGTCGTCCAAATATGGAAACACCTGGAATCCTTGACATCTCAGGTGAGAAGCTACCACTGCCATGCATTTGGTAAACACCCGGGGGGCAGTGGTGAGACCAAAGGGCAGGGCCCTGAATTGAAAATGACTGGTTCCCAGCCTGAAGCGGAGAAATCTTCTGGAGTGTCTGTTCATTTTTATGTGATAGTACGCATCCTGAAGGTCTACAGAGCACATCCAGTTTCCCTTTCCCAATAGGGGAAGGATGGACTGCAGCGTGACCATCCGAAATCTTGTTTTCTTGACTGACTTGTTCAAGATACTGAGATCCAAAATTGGTCTCCAGTCCCCTGTTTTCTTTGGAACTAAAAAGAACCTGGAGTAGATTCCGGATCCTTGCTGGTCTGCTGGAACTGGCTGAATTGCTCTTTTTGCAAGCAGCTTTGAAATTTCCAAAGCTGCAAGATCCCTTTGAGCGGGTGGAACATCTGGAAGGGATTTTTTTGATTGGTTTGGAATGCGAACGAAGGGAATGGAATAGCCTTCGAAATGATGGACTGTACCCATTTGTCTTGAGTCAGGGATAGCCAGGCTTCTGGGTACAGAGACAATCTTCCCCGACTGCCTCGGAAGGTGGGCAGTCGGGCAACATCTCAGGGATGCTGAAAGGGCTTATCAGAGAAGGCTTCTCGATTGCCCTGGTTCTCGGACCCCCTGGCTCTAGGGCGGCGTCTACCATTGTTGTTCCCCCTCTGCCTCTGGCGGGAACCGACTCTGTCGCCAGGCGAAGTCCCTTGAGATTGTTTTCGAACCACATTTTTCCACTTTTCTGGCCTTTGGGGTAAGGCCTAGAAGGAGTGGAGAACGGACTCGACGGCAGAAAGAGTCTTGCCATCTGTCTCGCACCTAGTCAAGGTTTCTTTCACTTGAGGACCAAAAGAGATGATCCATCAAACGGGAATTAGTGAATGACGTTTTAAAGGGGTCCGAAAGTTGCATAGCCGCATCCAGGCATGCCTGCGTAAGGCCACACCTGTCCCTCGGCCCTGCTCGCTCCATCAGCCACATAAGAGAGGAGGCGCATGGAGGAGTTAGCTATGGAGTTCAGGGTAGCCAGCTGAGTGTTCATCTTATCCTGAAAACCCGCAGTAGGATCCTTCAACATGTCACTCGCTTCTTTGATCAAGTCCCTTTGAAGACGAGTAAAATGGCATAGGTAATTCAGCTTAACGATAGCAAAGGTCGCTGACGAGAACATCCGCTTCCGTACCTGTCCATAGACCTAGATTCCTTGTTAGGTGGATGGACAGGCACTGAAGGATCAGCTAGTTCCTTCTTAGTGGCAGCAGCAACCACCATAGCATCCACAGAAACTCCTTTTGTCAGAAATTGTTTATCTGTTGGTGCCGTGATAAATTTTGAGGGTCTCCTGGGAGTGGGGTCCACTGAATCAGGAGCTGTCCATGCCTTTTTTGCTACCACCTGCATGAGGGGGTCAAAGGGGGGAGACACCCAGGAGGTGGAAGGGCGAGCCAACGCCTCAAGGTACACAGATTCATCCTCCGAAGGGTTGAGAGCTGGCCAATTTCCCCTCTGCTTGAGGATTTCTAGAATGTCTGCAAATGAGACATCTTCAGAAGGGGAACGGGGGGAACCCTCGGAATCCTCTAAATCTGTGTCAGAGGTGACAGACTCAGGTGAGTCTATGTGTTTCCTCTTACACTTTCTCTTCCGAGGGGGCTCATCTGCCAAATCAGGAGAGGCCTCGGAAGAGGATGAGATCCCCACAGGGGATTCCTGAGGAGCTGGCTCTCTGCGGTCTGGAATGAGGGAGTGAGTCGACTTGACCTGAGGCACCGAAGAGGGAGGGGCGGACGGAGCCGACTGTGGAGTTGAACCAGGTTCCAACACACTCCGCATGACCTCGAGCACCCCTGTCAGGCAGAGCCAGAGGTCCCGCCCGAAAAGCTAAAACCTCCCTCGGCACCA
Source organism: Protopterus annectens (assembly GCF_019279795.1). Taxonomy (NCBI): domain Eukaryota; kingdom Metazoa; phylum Chordata; order Ceratodontiformes; family Protopteridae; genus Protopterus; species Protopterus annectens. Next base: position 443,999,025 of record NC_056732.1, on the reverse strand, counting down.
ACAGTGATGGCTCCGTGGCCGATGTCGGAGCCAAACTCACCAGCGCGGCTCCGAGAGGAGAGCGGTCGGACAAGGGTCCGATGCCACTCACCCCTCGAGCCGACGAGGGAAGTCCGCGCCGAGATTCTTCTAAGGAAGAAATCGGAGCCGACGATGGAGCCGAAGACATCTGTATCGGCTCCGACGCTACCACAGTCTCGGTTCCGAAACACCTCGGCTCCGAGCTCAACGGAGTCGGAGGAGGAACATAATGGGGGACAGGGTCAGGCATCGACTGATGAGTCGGGCTCTGTAGCATTTGGGCCAGTGCCTCGGACTTAAGAAGTCGACTCACTACCTTCTGAAGGTCATGGTCCGAAAGCCTCGATGACCTAGAGGAGTGAGATCTATGGCTCCGTTCAGACAGCAAGGGAAATGCTGGAGCCGAATGAACGGAGCCAAGGGACGGTGACCTGGACCTCTTTCTAGATGTCGGTTCCGAGGGTCTAGTCGGAACCGACAAAGGAATTTCCAATACCTCGGCTCCAGCTGGAGCCAAGGAAACCACAGAAACTACAGTCTGAGACTCATCGGCTCCAGCCGGAGCCGATGTAGACGGAGGTTTCGAAGCCTTAGGTCTCGGCTCAGATGCTGGAGCCGAAGACCTAGAAGCCTTGGAGGGTTTTCCCGAAGGAACAGTAAGGGAACCCTCAGGCTTAAGTAAACCTCTTAAAATAAGTTTATTTTTTCTTTCCTGCAGGACTCTGGGGCTGAAGCCATGGCAAACAGCACAAGAGTCCTGCAGGTGTAAAGGTCCCAGGCAGTACACACAAGAAGTGTGACCGTCTGTCAGAGACATTTTCTGACAGCACGAGTCACACTTCTTGAAGCCTGAGACCTTCAAATCCTTGGACATGACAAGGAACAAGTGTAACCACACACAAACACAAGCACCGA